>NW_009953761.1:6808636-6863125 GCF_000747805.2 Chaetura pelagica | reverse complement strand
TGCCTGCTGCAGGCCAGGATGCTACTGGCCTTGGCTGCCTGGGCACACAGATGGTTCATGTTAATCCTGCTGTCAACTAGCACCTTCAGGTCCTTTTCTGCTGGGCAGCTTTCCACCTGCTCTTCCCCAAGCCTGTAGCATTGCCTGGAGTTGTTGTGACCAAAATGCAGGACCTGGCACTTGGCCTTAATGAATCTCATACAATTAGCCTTGGTCCATAAATCCAGCCTGTGCAAGTCCCTCTGTAGAGCCGTCCTAGTCTCAAGAAGATCAACACTCCCACCCAATTTGGTGTAGTCTGCAAACTTACTGAGGGTGCACGCAATCCCCTCATCCCGATCACCGATAAAGTTATTGAACAGGGCTGACCCCAAAATTGAGTCCTGAGAGACACAACTGATGATCGGCTACCAACTAGATTTGACTCCATTTACCACAACTCTCCGGTCAAGGCCATCCAGCCAGTATTTTACCCAGTGCAGAGTATGCTTGTCTATGCCATGAGCTACTAGCTTCTCCAGGAGAATGCTGTGGGAAACAATGTAAAAAAAATTTAATTTGTTTCTTATGTCAGTGGCCAATTTGAGCTCCAGTTGGGCTTTTGCCTTCCTAATTTTCTCTCAGTATGACCTAACGAAATCTCTCTATTCTTTTTGAGAAAGACATCAAAGTGCTGGAGCGAGTCCAGAGAAGGGCAACAAAGTTGGTGAAGGGTCTGGAGAACAAGTCTTATGAGGAACATGTGAGGGAACTGAGGTATTTTAGCTTGGAGAGAAGGAGGCTGAGGGGAGACCTTATCACCCTCTACAACTACCTGAAAGGAGGCTGTAGTGAGGTGGGTGTTGGTCTCTTCTCCCATTAACAAGAAACAGATCAAGAGGAAATGGACTTAAGTTGCACCAGGGGAAGTTTATGTTGGATATCAGGAGAAACTTTCTCACTGACAGGGTTATCAAACACTAGAATAGGCTGTCCAGTGAGGTGATTGAATCACCATCCCTGGAGGTGCTTAAAGGACATATAGACATAGTGTCTAGGAATATGGTTTAGAACTGGACTTTATAGAGTTACATTAATGGTTGGACTCAGTGATCCTAAAGGCCTTTTCCAACTTAAGTGTCTATGTTTCTATGAACCCATGTCAAATAATCAATAGTAGTCTATACCATATGACAGTGCTATGACAGTGGCTTAGGAAACGTATTCTATTAGAGTCTATGTAAAAGGAAACATACAACATTGAGGTTTTAAATGTGTCTCAGATTTTCAGTCTCTTTGAAAGTTTCCTTGACTGTCATCTTTTGATAAGATACTAGTAAATAAAGACAATGATAACAAAAAAACAAACCAAAACTGTACAAGCCAAAAAAACTCCCTACAGATGTGTGCTTTTGGTAGATACAGACAGTTCCAATAAACTGGAAATTTTACAAATGTTCACAAATGTAGTCATACTTCAGCGAGTGAATATATAACAACTGCATTCTCAAAAATAAGTACAAAGGACAGATTGATTAAGGAGCCTTTGAGTAGCATATCATCTATAACTATATGTTCAGCTGCTGAATTGGTTGCAATTGAATTTATTAGTATTTTGATTAAATCACAAAGAAACGCACTACCAGAGATCTCTTGCAGACTGTTCTCTTCTGATATCGTCTGTGTATGTATCCCTTCATTTATTATGTGGGGAATCTGTGGCAGCTACACTTACACTTGAAGTCTCATTTTAGAACTGAGAACCAGGTAGGGACAGTGAATATTCTAGTTACTACAAGTCATCAGCTACTGAATGATTCTGGTAATTCCTTGGAAAGTTTAGCAGTTGTTAAAAAAGTTATTGAAAAACAAATTTTGCTGTTGTTTCTTTGTTTCAGAACAATAACTAGTTAGGATATGAATGTATAATTTATGTTCCTGTAAGACAGAACACCATTGCATTAAACTGCCTGCAAACTTTTAAAAGCCATTAATAGATGATAATTTTTTAGACTGAGACTTGGTTTAAAGAAAGTATTCAGCAGCCAAACGACATATGGTTTTCTATAATACTATGGCTAATGACTAGGACTACAGATTGCAGGTGTAAATAGAATATCCAATACAGTAATAAAAGAAATTAGATTGTTCAACTTTGAAAATACTCATAGCACAGAGAAATAGTGCAACACAGTGTATGCCAGAATTTGCAAAGTCATTTTGGCACCAAGCTCCCACAGATTTAAGAAGCAGACAAACACCCAAGTATCAAGTCATAGAATATTTAATAACACATCTCTGAATAGTCATTATTAAGACCCTGCACAGCCTTTACTTGAACAAATTCCAATCATAATAAATAGCAAATTTATTTCAATGAGCTAAGTAAACATCTCATCCGTCTATAGAGAATAAGAGAATTAAATCTCCAGTAAAATCAGCTAATACATCTGTGGAACAAAAAAGCTCAAAACACAAACCAACATAAAGAAATAAAAACAACCATGTTCAGTAAAAAGGGAATGTAAGATTATAAAAAACAGTGATGCCTATAGATCTTTGTCAGTGTTGGAGATCTTATGCAGTATCAATGCATGGAAACAGGATGGAAAAATTAACAGCCCAGACTAGGAGGAAAATATATATGATCCATATGGCAATGGAGCAACTGCATGTATGTCTTGCTGCAGACATCCAAATACTCTTACTCCATGAGTACTTCAAAAAGTCTAATTTTTTTCTAAACTTATATGAAAGAATAGGAAGAAATATCAGGCTTAGGAAAAGGTAAAGGATGAAAAAAGAGTAAAATATGAGCAAGGTATATAATTAGCTGTTGTTTATACATGTTATCTGGTGTTATCTATGTAATTTTAAAAAAATATTATGCACTGAATATTATACTTAGAATCACAGAATCACAGAGTCATAGAATCATCAAGCTTGGAAAAGACCTTCAAGACCATCAAGTCCAACCATTCACCCTACAATCCCTAACCACTGAACCATCTTATGAAATGCCACATCTACCCCTTTTTTAACATCTCCAGGGAGGGTGCCTCCACCACCTCCCTGGGCAGCCTGTTCCTATGCCTCACCACTCTTTCTGTGAAGAAGATTTTCCTAATCTGAAGCTCTCTTGGTGCTGCTTGACCCCATTTCCTCTCGTCCTATTGCTGGTCACTAGGGAGAAGAGGCCAACACCCACCTCAGTTCAACCTCCTCTCAGTTAGTTGTAGAGAGCAATGAGGTCTCCCCTCTGCCTCCTCTTCTCCAGGCTAAACAGCCCCAGCTCCCTCAGCCTCTCCTCATAAGACTTGTTCCCTAGACCCCTAATCAGTTTAGTTGCCCTTCTCTGCACCCTCTCCAGTACCTCAATGTGCTTCCTATACTGTAGCGCCCAGAACTGAACACAGTACTCAAGGTGAGGCCTCACCAAGGCCAAGAAGAGGGGCAGGATCACCTCCCCGGTCCTGCTGGTCACACTATTCCTGATGTAGGTCAGGATGGTGTTTGCCTTCTTAGCTCCTCTTACGTCGGCTGTCAGTCAATACCCCCAGATCCCTCTCTGCTGGGCAGCTGTCCAGCCACTCCTCCTCAGGCTTGTAGTGCTGCTGGGGATTGTTGTGGCCAAAGTGCAGGACCCAGCATTTGGCCTTATTGAAACTCATGCCACTGGTCTTGGTCCAAAGGTCAAACCTGTCTAGATCCTTCTGTAGAGCCTCTCTGCCCTCCAGCTTCCAACCAGTTTTTTTATCCAGCAAACCGTGTGCACATCCAAGCCACAAACAGCCAGCTAGCTTGTTTAGGACAATGCTATGGAAAACCTTGTCAAAGATCTTGTTATAGTCAAGGTACTATCGATAACCCTTGTCCTTTTGCTGCCCGTTATATTTCTATTCCCCATCTCAGCGGAGGTGGCAGAGCAACAAAAGAACATAGTGTGCTTTCAGCATGACAAAGTAGTACTTACTGACTGGCTACACGTATAAATGTAACAAGAAAGAGTGAAAAAATTGAATAGAAATATCCAAGACATTATAACCAACTTATAAGGAATGAAAAATGAGAATTTTTAAATGAGTTTATAGAGGAAATCCTCAGCAGGTGTGAAATGCTGATTATCCATTAAATTCAATGATATTTTTACATCTAACAAGTAATATTGAATTTTCCCATGTAGCTTCCAAGAGCATCTGTCATGGCTGAACAGACTTTTAAGGTGACACTCTATCTAATTTCACATGTAAAAAAAATATTAATCTGTTTTTAACTGATCATTTAAACATATACTGTGTTCAAATTTAAAAAAAAAAAATAATAATAAATTAATTCAGATTTTCTTCACTATGTATCTTAAGATGGGATGAATAGGCATCTGGAATTACTTATCTATCTCTGTGCTGTCCATATAGGAAGTAAAGATAATTACTGTAGATTAGATTATAATTCGGTTAAGTCAACACAAGTGTATAGTGACACTGACACACGATTTAGGGTATCCTGACAGAACAGGATCAATGACAGAGCTACAATATTCTGGGGTGGCAGAAGGAGACAGGACAGGACACTGTCAGACATCCCAAATAGGCACCTCTGTATGATTGCAAATCAGTCCCCAGATGACTCATGGTTATAGAGTTAGGGTTTAGTACAGCTACCCAAAGATTATTAATGCCACTTGAAATGCCCAGTTATGCAACACATCCACATGACACTGGGAAATATGACCTTGGACTTGTGAGCAATGTAATTCTATGTATGAGAAGCTGAATCAAGTTGCTGGTCACCGTGCTGCTTAAATTAACCCAGTGAAAGTGTTCAAAGACACACATTCAAATCTTGTTCTGAAGTAAATCATTGTGACTCTGCTTGTTTCATGTATTTTATCATCTGAATGTCAGCTGAAGACCTAGTACAGAGCTAAAATAATAACCTCAGAATGTGAAGCTATGGACAGCCAACATTTTACATCTTTTAGTCACATGAACATAGACATAAAAAAAAACAGAAAAGGCAAATCCGTAAGTTATAAAAAGAAGTTTAGTTTATACATTTGATATAACAGTAGAATATAAAAGTTGAAATGGAAATATTGTATTGTCTTTGAATTTTCTGTCTTCGCTCAACAAAAAAGATGTGCTTTGAGCAAAGTAAGTGTAATCAAATGTAAGTATATAGCCACTTTCCTTACCTCATGAATCAAAGCACCAGCATGTTGCAGACTCATGAATCACTCATTCATTTATGTTGTTAATGCTGACATTTCTCTGTGTATAAGTACTTGCCAAAATAAACCTCACTGAGATGAGTTCTATGCCTTCATATATTTAGAACTTATGAAGAGTAAATTTGTGACTTTTACAGAAATTCCTTGTAGTTTTAGTAACAAAATGAGCACTTATAATCTCCAATTACAATTACATTTTTCTTTTTTTGACACAGAACTGTTTGAAAATTTCCCACAGAACACCTGTATTTTTGTCAAAGTTTATCTGTTACTTTTCTTACACTGTAAAAGATCATTTATTACCTTTGTGCAGGATGTAGGCTCAGCTGTCTTGTCAAACAGAAACATATATTCCTCAGCTCCTTCATAGTTTCAAGTCCAATTAGATTGTCATGGAAGTCAAATTAAGGGTTTTCTACCCTTTCTGAAATGCCATAGTTTAATACAGAAATACTTTAAAATTAGTTTATTATATTCACAGTATGTACAATCTGCCTTGAAATGAGTGACAGAAGGGGATATAAGTACAATAAAATATAAAGTAGTTTCTGCATTGATCATTACTTTTCTAGCTATTATTTCAGGAAATAGATCCCAGTTTCTCAACACTTCTCAGTTGCTTTCAGTTTGAATATGCATTTAAATCTTTAGCATTGGCTGTGGATTGTTTTCAATATTTGAAGTCTAATACAGTGGAATTTTTTTATTTGTCAGTGGTATTATATGATTTGTCATGTACTTTATATTTTATAATTTCCTTCATTCAGCTATAAGGCAATACATTGCTTTCTATATTATAGTTTGCAGAGGCTCTGATGCAGGCAGAGAGAGATAGTAATGACTCAAGAATTAAACCATCTCCTTCCTTCCATTTCACAAAATTGATGATCACATAAGTAGCAAGAAATTTGTAAGCCAGACTACAGCTGGAAAAACATAACCTGTGGTGATAATACATCTCAGTAACTTCATCTGCATTTTTCTCTTCTTACAACCACATGTTAAATTGGTTTGACATTCATGTGTGTAATATGTGAAGGACATGCTAATGATTTTAACTTCATGGGATTATTTAGATTTTTGTTAATTCAGAATAAACATAGAGACATTTAATTTATTTCCAGAAAAGTAAAATTCACTTTACATTTTATTTAGGACGAAGCTTGCCCAAGCCTTTATTCTTGTTTCCTGAATAGTTTTCTAATTGGCATATTTTTTTATTACCTTGATTTTTTCCCCCTTTTATTCCTTATGCCATATTCTGAGAGTTAATAATGCATTATATAGTTCAAGTTCTCACTTTTGAAGATTCTAAATTTCTATGCAGAAAATTCTGTTCACTGAAGGCGACAAGACCACTAAAAAAATTCTGTGGTACCCAATCTGGTACTTCTCTATGTGAAAACTGAATACTAAAAGCAACACTAGCAACAGAGTTACTGATGATTATATAATTAATTAAGTAGTTGCTTCACACTAACATTTTCACCCTTAGTATACATTTTCTGTTATGTATCCAAAAACAACTACTGGAGGACTGATCTGGTTTGCTTTCTTAAGTTCTTTTTAACCAGGGAGAAGAAGAAAATGAGAAGCAAGAATTATGCAGCACATGGCTTCAGCCTGCATTCATGACTCACAGTCGTGATACACTTCTTGTGCTGCAAAGGAACAGCACATACTTTATCATGCACAAGAGACTACTGTTCTTCATCTTTGTGTTAAAGCTTCTTTCTATTGTTAAGGATAAAATGACCTTCAAACTATCTTAAGGGGTAAAGGCATATTAAAAACAGATATTTTTTTTTTTATATAAAATGTTTGGGTTTTGCCTCATGAAATGTGTAGATGACTGATATATGTTTTTATTTCTGCTTACAAAAAGATAACAGAAATGTACAGTTGCCTCTTCTGTTTATATTCTAGTGTTGCTACTTCAATACTCTGTAGTTTGAGAAAAACATCATGATCAGGCAGAGGGTGACTATGTGTGTGGTGTAATATTATTTCCCAGATTGGTATTTCAAAAGTATTGTGAACTTTAATGTATATTAACTTATTCATATAGAAAGGCTCTATAATATTGATTAAAGGAAAACAGAGCTTAATTCCAACACATTTTGATACAATCAACCCTAGGAAACCTCTCAACACAGGAATGCAACCGTTACATCAGTGACTGTTTAATTCTTCACTTTCAGGGCTGACTTGACATCAAGCAAAAAATATCTATGTAATAAACTGAAATGTTTCTCTGCAACATTTACAAGCTCACAGAAAAATTGCCTGAAGCCTAAAAGTTTAAAGTTTCTTGTCTAATAAACAATTTAAAGAATCCTGTTAATTTAGTAAATCGATAAAAAACAAATGATGAAGATTCCTTTATGTAACTTTAAATGGAAAGCTGCTCTTTCTACTTTTCGAAACCAATAGCTCTCCATCAGACCGTTTTGAATATACCTGTCCCTAAAAATCCCTACTGGCAAATGGAAGTCTAAGAGAAGGCAATGAATCCAGCTATTAATGATGGAGGGCTTATCAAAGTAGCTATAAAGACAGGGAGGGAGGAAAAAAACTAAAAGAAGCTGATGTGTTAAAAGTACCTTTACTATTGCAACTCTGGGAAAACGTCTTTTAGTCCAAGCACACATTTTTAAAATAAATAAAACCATATATGTTCAGATCAGTAGGCATGCTGTCAACAAGCATCACTCATGAAGGCCCACTCACCCCTAACTACTCATCTCTCTTCCAGCCACCTCTCATTTCTTGCTCACATTTCCACACAACACATTGCTGTGTCTGCATCAGATTCCCCTTCTTCATGCTTCTTGCTACACACATCTTTCTTGTTAAGCTAAATTATATTCCTCAGCACAGGATGATATTACAGGGAGATAGACTGAATTGATCTGATCTCTTTTTTTTTTTTTTTTTTTTTCTTCCTTCAGTCATTAAAATAAAATAAAAAAAAAATCATAGATTACTTTTTTTGAAGTTATTTTTTCTTCAAGTTACAAGTACTCCTGAGATCATAGTGATAGAAAATGAAAAAGGTTAATGTAGAAAACAAGCTAACTTTTCTGTATTGCACACTACCCTCCACAATTCTGTCTTCTCACATAGCCTTCAGATGCTGCTCAGAAGAGCACAGATCTCACAAGCACCCTGTGTATCCTAATCACCATCCCATGTGCATACTCTGGATGAACCAGAGTGCGAAATTAAAATAAGAGCCTTTGTTTAGATACCTAAACTGAACCACTCATCAACACATTTCAAGGTGTCTGGAAAGCTTTTCAACTGGCCAGCCATATGCAGTAGAGAGGAGGCCTAGAACTGACTGGATTAACTCAATTTTCAGAGACTTCCTGTAGTTCAATTTATATCTCTAATCCAAAGATGTAATTAAGAGGAAGTGCCAGCTTTTCTTTTCCTATGATATCCTGAGTTTGTGAAAATAAGGTTTTCTGGTACTCATTCCTCTGCTTTGACTTAGAAGACGTGATACAAATTTAGCATCTCTGAAAACCTTCATTAGCTTCTCATTAGCTTCTCAGATTCCATAATGCCGTAATGCTAGGGGCTGTATACAGCTATGACTCAAAATTCAGTTATCAAAACAAAAATATGAGCAAATTACACATGCTTTTTTGTAGCTGTCGTTTTTTGCTTCAGACAATCGTCCTTCCATGTTGTGCACTAGTATGTGTCAGCATGTACTACTAACATTTCACCATGAAAATACACATGTAAAAGAAGAGGTTTATGTTACTTCAGTTTCTTTAGCCTACTCCATCCAAACTATTTCAGAGTAGGAAGGAGAACATGCTTCCTTTGTACAATTTTGTCCTTCTGAAAAGCTGAAGTCAAAACCTTTCACTCCCACCCAGAAAAGCCATGCCTGGAATGCCACTTTTATTTCTACTGGCTAATTTATTCTAAAAACATCTCTAAAATATTACAATGACAACAGCACAGGGTGCCCTGATAGCAAAGGGATTATGAGCTACTTACATGGTAGGACTTGAGGGGCCCAAGCTACATTTTTTGTGTCACAGCATTAATGGAAACACATATGCTTAATTACTTCTTCTCAACCAAACCCATAATTGCCTGTATGAGTACTACTCTCCCATTCCCATGGAAAGCTGAACGACTTTGTAAAATCTCAGGTAAAGAGAGCAAACTTCTGCCTTTGCAGTGAACCAGAAAAGGGTAGTATTCTCTGAATCATGCAGCTGCCTTGTCTGAAAGGCAGCAACTTACACCATCAGCAAACAGCTGACTTGTTGGTACACTTAAGACAGACTTAAGAGCAGTACATAGCAACCTTCCAGGCTGACTGAGGTGCAAGCTTACAGTAAATCTTGAATAAGAAGAATTCTTTCTGGGTAAACATATTTAGGAACTTTGTGGTTATCATGCTTTGTTAAGAGATGATTGGGAAGATTTTATTTCTTACCTGCTTTATATAATAAGAGATTATAAAATAAGGTGTAAGAAGTGAAGAATCAAGATCTTGAATCTGTTTCATTTGGACAACAATCAAAGGATTAGACATTTTTTATATTTTTCAATGTAATAAAATAATTCAAAAGCTGCATTATCCTTAAGAGGTTTAAAATGATCCAAGGTAACATGCTGCTATGGGTAAAAATATATAATCTTTTATTATAGATCAGATTTTCAAGGCTTCATAACACGTTTTAAAACTTACTTGAGGCTGGCACAAAAAAAAATCAGTACAAGTACATGTTTGGGGAAAAAAACTTGCACATTTTTGTCTTATATGTACCAACAGAAAAATAATCAGTAGTATAGCACTGAGAATCAGAGGGAAACATAAACTGTAGTCAGTTTGCTGTCAAATCCACCATTTCTACATGCACAGCTGCACCTTTATTGGATACCGAAGTAAAGCTTTCCTCCTGTAGCTGAAATTTTCAAGGCCGTGCAATAAACAGATGCCTTTGAATGCCTCTGAGAAGGGCAGAACAGGAAGCTAATGAGACAGAAGGTATGTTTATGGATATATTTTCTGTGTAAATAGAGCTAATTTTTAAAAAATATATATGTGGGGAGGTTTAGTATTCAGACTAACAGTGACTGTATGTGGCAACTACACTGGTAAATATAAAACCTAATAACTCCACTCTGCCAAAAAACCTGCAAACAAACCTAATTAAAAGTGCTGATCCTTAACCAAGTCTTAATTAATGCAGTTTTCTTGGCAGACTAGAGGTTTTCTGTAACACTTATTCCATATGTTCATTTGGTGAACATCTGAGGAAGGTAACTAGTGGAAATCTCATGTAATTATTTTAACATCCATAAGCAAAATGTAATTTAAACAACATCTGAAGCTCAGTTATTTGCCATGTGCATTTGGGTTCATTATGACTGTATTTCCTTGTTAGAATAAATTCTAAATTTAGTACTCGTTTGTATAAGGTCTACTTTGAAATTATTTTAAAGTGCAGATTTAATTTAAAACAGAGGAGAGAATGTTGTAATTTCATTTTTTTAAAATAAATACTTTGCAAATGTAATAAAAGGCCCTCTATTGGTGGTGTTGACTTAAATGGAAGTAAAATGAAACAAAAAAAAATGCATGTATATAAACTACCTGTAAGCTAACACTTGCCTTTCTAATCAGTTCTGCATAAATGGGTGTCTTGGGTTCATCTGGAAGAGTTAGTTTTCAGAAGCTGGGAAGGGACACAGCCAGTATAACTGACCTGAACTAGCCAAGGGTATATTGGATACTATGTGATGTCATGCTCAGTATATATACTGGGGGAGGTAGCTTTCGGGAACGATGGATCATGGCTCAGGAACAGGCTGGGCATCCAATTCTGGGTAATGAGCTATTGCACTGTACATCACTCACTCCATATAACATTTTATTAATATTACTGTTAATATTTTATCTTCTATCCTTGTGTTGTCCTGTTAAACTGTCCTTGTCTAAAT
Organism: Chaetura pelagica; assembly: GCF_000747805.2. Lineage (NCBI taxonomy): Eukaryota > Metazoa > Chordata > Aves > Apodiformes > Apodidae > Chaetura > Chaetura pelagica. The sequence continues at coordinate 6,851,940 of NW_009953761.1, read as the reverse complement.
CCACAAGTTTTACCTTTTTATTTCTATTCTCCTTCCCATCCCACTAAGAGGAAGAAAGAGTGAACAGGACTGTGAGGAGCTTTCCTGCTGGCTGAGCCTAAACAACAAAAATGGAGTTTAGCATCTTTTAAGGAACTTTACTTACTTTAGAGGAGGATCAAACAAATTATCAGCCATGCAATGTACTGAGTAAGGTATTAAGATAAAACTGTAAAACATTCTGTGGTTAGAGTGTTAGAAAAATAATTACAAGCATTTAAGGATTAACTGTTTACCTATCCTAAAAACTACTTATACTGTTACAGAGTTGTAATTAATCATCATTATTACACACTGTTATATTTTAAATTATTATTCTTTAAATATCAGCAACTAATGAAGGAATTATAGTGCTTTATTAATTATTCTTGTTAGTTAATTTTCTGTTTCCTCTAAAGTCAATTTGCCTACCTGCTGGTAAAGACCATTTTTTTACAAATTTTAATTTAATTGCTTCTTACTCATTTTCCACTTCTTTTGTGTGTATCCACTTACCTCCAAAGAGTTTGTACCCATCTAACCAGTCCTATTTGACAATCTTTAACCAAAGCAAAATAATTAACAAGATGGTTTCAAAACATCCTACAGAGTTTGCTGAACATTCCTTGAGCATTAGAGACAAAAATGCAGTTTTTAGAAGATGATTTAGATAGTTTACATTGCATACCTCTTAGGGTTCACATCTTAATTGACCATGTTGTCATTTTGTTTAATTTGTATCAGAAAAGAGCTGAGAATGGTACTATTCAAAGGTTATTACCTGCCAAGTCCATCCAAAAACATTAGTGAGACACTGAATACTTGAAGAACAATCTCAGATACCTTTTTTCACTGTTTGTATTCCAAATTATTTTCCATGGGTATTCCTTCACCGTTTTCAACAAAGTTTGCAAATTTCATCATACAGTATTTTGATGCATGACATTTAGTGTCTTTCCAAATAAAGGCTTTTGATTGTAACAACACTAAGGTTGATTAATTACTCTTCTTTTGTATCATTATGCCTATCTGAAAGTATCACCCTTTAGCTCTTCCCTTCATTTATATTTTAGGGCTAGTTCTCAATATACTCTGAGTTAATATTTTCAATAATGTAGATTGTCTTTATCTACTGTTCTCCTTTTGTGATGGTGATGATCCACCTGCCTGGATGCAGTCCTGCTGTAAAGTGCTCTAGGTTATCCTACTTCAGTGGGAGAGTTTGACTAGATGATCTCTAGATCTCCCTTCCTAATCTAGCAATTTTGTGATTCTGTGAATTCTGTAAATGTTCTTAATTCTTGTAATTAATGTGTTAATTTCTTTTATATATCTAAGAGAAACAGTGGGTTCTAGAAATATGAACCCCAGGATAGGCCACCATCCATCAACTACCCTTCATCAAAATTGTATAATGTTACTAATTTCTACATAAATTCCTAACTTCTACACTTTTTTTGCATCTTGTATAGACCTTTCCACCATAAATTTGCATTCTCGGGCACAGTGAGCCATACAACCCAAACTATTGTTGATCAACTCAAGTACATTTTACAGAAAAGTATCAAGCGATAATTACCAAATACAAGGTTGTATTATCTGTTTTTATCATGTTTTTTTACATACTTAAATTTCACATGCAAGACAAAACTTTGTAACTACCCTATCTCAACCAATTTGCAACTGTTGACGAAACAGTCCAAAGACTCCAGGTCCTCATATAACTTGTCAGTTTTCAACAGTGAAAACCTCAAAGGCAGTCTTGTTGAAACATACTGGAATGTTGCAATGAATATTTGGCTGCCTCAAAAGGTAAATATGTTTCATGTGAAAATAAAAGACATTAATGTTTGGTATAGTTTGGACTCTAAGAACATTATAGTCTCACTAAATTGTTTTTCTTGCAGCTACAGCATGAATAATCAATTGGAAGAGATAAAATTATTAATGTCACAGTCTTGAACTTTGCAGGAATATCTGTAAATAAGTACATTACACCAAGAGTATACACATTAATTTTATACTTAATAGATTAAATTTTACTGAAGTTATAAAACCAGTGAAAAAGAGTTCTTCTCAAGTACTGCTTATAAAACATCATTCAGACCATGCAAAGTCTAATTGTTCAAGAAAGTGTTTGTTTTCAGTGAAAATTACTTGAAAAATAAATACTGTTATTATATATTAATAGTTTTCCTGCACAAAAAAAAATTAATAAAATAATATTACTTGTCATACAAGAAGTTATTAAAAAATCTAGTAATGCAACAAAGTGTGTGAACAAATGCTAATACAAACTTAAAGCATAAACTCCAAGCCAACAAAATGTTAGTGCAATAAGGTGGATTCCATGACAGTGTTATTTCAGGATTCAGGTATTGAATGGACAAAATTACAAGGAAAAATCCCTATTTATGGACTCACACTAGAATGAGCTGAACTGTGAACCAATCTCCAAAGACAACATGCAAGAGATGGGGTTGCAGCCCTTCCCTGAACTTTTTTGCATCTAGTTCTTGAATTTGCTTCTGAGTCTTTTTTATTTAACAGAACAGAAATATCCCTATTTCAAGAGAGAGAAGGCAAGTGCTTAGTATGCACCTTAAACTCAGCTTAGAAGCCTAAATATAGCTCTGTAACAGATAAAAATTCTGCTTTTGTGCTTGAGTTTCATAAAGCTATTGGCACAACTTGCCTTAAGGGTATGAGTACTGAGACTGCACATCTTTAGAAGCACTGTCAGTTTATCTGAGCTGAGTGTTAAAACACATTGATCTTACTAAAGCCCTTTTGGTTTCCAGAAAGAAAAAGGCATCCCTATGCCTAGACTCCATAAAGGACTCAACTGGCTGTGTGACACGCAGTCCCTACCACATTACATTAGCTCAAAACCTAGCTAGAGTACCTGTCTTTTACAGAACAGTGTTCTAGTTAGGGCACCTGCTCAGAATTTTAGGCATAATTGAACTTAAGGATGTTTGCCTGTTCAACTTTGTCTTCCCAGAAGAGTGTTCTAGCTGCCAGCCAAGAAAAGACAAAAACCTAAAATGCAGAAAACCTCTCCTGTGTCAGAATGTTCTGTTCTGCTGAAATTATGCCACATTTCTGCTACGACTGAAAATGTGCAGATGCAAAATGTATGAATTGCCTTGGTGACCTAGTGAGTATGCAGTGCTTTGAAATACTTCCTTACTCTATTATTTTACCTCTATGAAAATGCACTCCTGTATGACAAATTCTGGGAAACACAGATCATTCCAATTACTCTTCTGCCTTGGATTGTTCTCTGGGGCTGAAAACAAAAGCTGATGAGAAATCAGAGCTCAGACCTCAACATAGTTAATATTTTCGAGCTGAATATAAATGCAACGTGAAGGTCCAGATTTCAGTCTGAGAAAGTACATGTAAAAGCAGTTTAACTCTTACTACATAATATTTGAATGTTCCACAGGTCATTGAGTATACTAACCACACAGTGCTGAAATAATCTCTCTCTAACTGGAGCTTTACAAAATATTTGCAGAAGTTAGCTGCAGCATATTGGCTTAGAAAAATACCATCAATGCATTTCACCTGAAGAAAATCAGTTAAGAAAGCTCATGAAGCACACCATAAAACTGCTAAAGAAGCTCTGCAAAGCATCTGTGTGCCTGTGCAAGTTTAAATCACCCTTACATTCTGATTATCTCTTGCTCTGGTTTGACTTCTGATGCAAAACAGAGCTGGTTTAGGGTTATTTTAATTGGGATTAACAATTAAGCCTCCAACCTCTCCAATTATTCCCACATTATGTAAATTGTAAGATTATGACAGTACACCCCCATGTGTACTTCCAGTGTCTTGTGTAACATTCCTGACAAGAGGAAGCTAGGAGTAGCACAGGAAAAAAGTAGTTTGATTTTACATTGTCATCATTTTTAGAAAGAGGAAATTCTGAGATAGCTAAGTAAGAAACTACTGCAGCAGTGCAGACACAGAAGAGTCTGACAGGTCCCTGATGTCTATTCTTCAGGGAAATCTTTCAGCTGTGTTTGAAGCTTTTGTGTTAATTATTGTCAAATAGCTTGTTTTTTTTCCCAAAGTCAGGGATGATGTAGGGGCTGTGATGTTTTGTCTCATAGTCAGACTCAAATTAAAACATTTATAAGTATGTTAGAGAAAGATGACGCAAGAAATTATGACTCTTGATTTCTGCACGAGGGGAAATAAGCCTTCTACTTGCAATTTCTGCCTGCTGTTAAATCCTTCATAGAGAACAAGTACTAAGAGACTGAACTCTCTTACCTCCTAATGATGGGTAAGTCGTATGTGAATAGTAAATTATCCAGCTCTAACTACTCTCCAGTGTCAAAGTGTTTAGTTCTCTGCAAACAAAGATACTTCAGAAAAACAAAAGCTGATTTCAGTAACATTGATTTGAGATTGTAAAACAATATAGCTTCATATGTGCTTTGCTTTATTTAAGAAATAACTTTATTCTTGTTCAGATAGATTGGGACTTTGCTGGTAAATGACACACTATGATATGCAAATGCTTTTGAAGAGACATAATTGGAAACTTAGAGTCCATCTTACATTGACCAGTGTTTTAAATTAAGTTTTTTTATATGATCAAGAGAACTCAAAAATTGATTCAAATTATGTCCTCATCAAACTCACTAAGATCACAAAAATTCAAAAGCTGATTCTATCATTAGAAAATCTCTCCAAAAGAAAAGTAGAAAGACTGGCTGATTGAATCAAAGCACATAAGAGAACTTTGAAAATAACTTAGCAATTTTCTAAACAAAGTCTGCATTGAGAAGCAATGAAAACATACCACAGTACCACAGAGTCAGAAGGGACCTCTATAGATGACCTAGTCCAACATGCCCACTAAAGCAGGATCACCTAGAGCACATTACTCAGGACTGCATCCAAGTGGGTTTTGATTAGCTCCAGAAAAGGGGACCCCACAACCTCCCTGGGCAGCCTGTTTCAGTGCCTTGTCACTCTCATCATAAAAAAGTTTATTCTCCTATTTAAATGGAACTTCCTGTGTTCCTGATTGTGCTCATTGTTACTTGCCCTGTAACTGGGAACTACTATATGCTAATAGAGATTATTCAGTATTTAAAGATTAGTCTTTTGGGGTTTTTTTCTCTAGGGTTTAAGCCCCTTATATTAAATCTTTAATAACTATTCTTGCTGTCAGCATTAAGTGTTCTTCATACATTTTCACTAGTTTAAGCAACACAAATTTTGAAGAAGTTTTAAAGTTTTGTAACAGTCATTGCATGAAGGTTACCTTTGGTTAAATTCATTAAAGAAAAGCCTGAAATTGATTCAAGTCCCATTGAAAGGTACAGGCCTGCTCACAGCCACACTGCTTAGTGCTTGCTCCACTTATACATGACCTGTGTAGAAAACACCTAGCTGAAAGTGTCCAAGACAGTAAAGGACTAATGTAGCAATAAGGCAATGTGGGAATCAGCATTCTAGTTCTGGAGCTTCAGCTCTATTATATTTTCATTTGTCAGTGAATATTTATTCATAAATATGCCCTAGAATCTTTCATGATATCTGGGGAAGTGCTTTCAGGTATGATGTATTCAGTACAAAATCATAAAGTAGGCATTATACAGCAATAAATAAAAATAGTATGCATCTTTGGAACTCCAGTCTCCTTGGCAGAATCCCAAGCACTAGATTGCAGTATATTTCAATACATCAGAATGCCTTCGGTTGCTTGAGAGTCAAGCAAGTATTTAAGAAAAATATTGTTGAAAAGTTTCAGTTTGATGAAGCGTGATGAAAGGCAAAAGCAGTCACTTTCTGATGGTACAGACATGAGCTGGAACCCAGAAGACTGCATTTCAGTTTTCTTCTCTGGAAACAGATTTGAACTCAGATAAAGTTTAATCACACTTTGATTGTACATGCTAACCACTAAGTTTTAACCCCATCTCCTTTTTTTTTTTTTTTTTTTTTTTCTTGTGATGAATTATATAAACAAAGCTGAGGACCTCTCCTGGAAGAAGCTGAGCAGAACTGTATTCTGAACAGTACATGTCCAAAGGTTTCAAATTCTTCCTCTAGATTTGTCAGAGTAAAAACCTGAAATTGGATATTATCTATCCATAACAAGAACCTTTCCCACTGGTGTAGCTGGCCCCGTTCAATTAATGGTGGATCACATAGTCAGGAACATTTTTCAGACACATACCACTTGTCCTGTGATCTGGAATAATCCCTAGCTTGCTGAGTTTTTTTCCCCCACAAAATCATAAGTTTGCAGTTAGGTCAGGACTTACTGTGGTAGCAGCCATGATGGGTTTGTGACACTTTTCTAGTGAACCATTATTTATAATCAGTCATTTTCATCTCTTATTAACCTTTAAGCTATACAGACAAAAAAGTAGGTTTTTCCTAATTTCAATAGTGAGGGTGCTTCTGCAGATAGGCAACTCAGAAGTGTGTTTGGGGTGTAACTTGACAAGCTGCCTGTTGGGTTTTTTTAGTGTATTTATTGCATATAAACATAGACAGATTAAAAGCCCTGAAATCCCTCATGGGTTCACAAAGTAAGTATATCATGAGCAGTACATGTCTAGCTCTTTGCCACTCATGTAAAGAAACCAGTTTTGCAGAGCGTTAAAATGAAGTTAATTTCCTGGCATCTGTTTAATTGTTTTTTTACAACAGCACTAGTTATTTGCAGTGAAACAAAGAATCTGTTGCAAAGGTCTGTACTGTGAGGCTCTAATAGGTGTCATTTGAGGCTCTGCTTCTTGCTAACAGAAAGCACAAAGCAGCCCAAAATTAGAGAAAATTTCTCTCTTCATAAGCTCTTATGTCACAGCTCCCAGTGTCTAGCACAGAGTCCCCCTCCAGGGACAAAAAAAATGGACAGGATTTATCTGGTAGACCTGAGGTTAATTTAATTCATGATAGGTCACAGCTGACTAGGGTATTTACAAGTTCAGAAAAGCATGAAAGGGTTTCAGAGTCTCATTAGTTAATACTGTTCTTTCCATTCTGGTCTCATTACAAACTCAGCATAAATGGAACAGACAATCAAGGTTGTCTTCTTAATATGGAGTGGGGAAAACAAAAATGCAATACAAATGCTGTGCAAAGCTGCTACAGTTTTGATAATCTGAGTGAAATGTTACACATCTAGTAATTTTCTTCATACATTAAAAACTAGTTCATGAGAATGTCTTAGAAGTCTTATTAGTTTAGATGGTTGACTCAGATGAGAACACAGTGATTCACATCCCCGTAATTATCTTTTGCAGACAAGACTGAGCTGCATGCTTCTGAATGAATTAAAGGCTGGTGTGAAATGAGTGCTTATTTAAAATAGTGTTCCCTTTAGAGCTGAAGAGAGTGGGTGGGGTTTATTTCAGTTAACATTAACCAACTACAGTGTAAGAGATACGAAAGATACTCCTTACAAGAATTCTCAGCAAATATTTCTGTCATATCTCTGAAGTACTGAAATTCATCTTACTCTTTAAATGGAATACACTTCCTCAATTTAAAAATGGGCCTTAGGTCTTAAGAATTTTTATAGTTAACTTCCATCTTCACACTCACATTTGTTTGCATTCATGTCTATATAAATAAAAAATAGCAGTGAAAACCATGATCTTGTTTAGTCTAGATTTTTCTCATCCTATGTAAAGAAGTTTTAATAATAGCAACTAGATAAGGAGTATGCTAATATTACCCTACTTAAGAAATTATGTTTGACACTAAAGAAGAAAAAAATATGGTTTAACTGGAGAAACCTAGAAAAAAAGCAAAATGTTCCTAAGTGCATACTTTTAAGTTCTTACGAGAATTTTCATATCTGGAAATGTGTCAGGTCACCCTATAGTCTGTGACCTGTGTCGGACTGATTTATATTGAACCATTTTACCTATTTTAAGCATCTGCTGTAGGATGAGATTAGTTCCAGTCTGTGGCTATGGTTTTACTATTGAACAAAAAGCTGGATACTGATCCTAAGCAGCCTCAAACAATCATATAGAGTCATAGAATGGTTTGAGTTGGAAGGGACCTTAAAGATCATTGTCAGCATTTGACTCAGGTCCAACAACAATGTTCTCGATCCCCTCCCCCCCCCCCAGGTAGGGAAGGAGAGAGAGAAAAAGAGAGAGACTTGGCTGGATTGAAAACTAAACTACACAGCTTTAATTAAAACACTAATGAATCATACAAGAAAACATATACAATTTTATACAGATATATTCAGGTATGGGCAAAAGCCTCTCACCTCCCTCCACCCCAGCAACTCCCACAGCACTTCCCTGAACTGGGAAGAGTCCCGAGGAATCCCAGAGCTGCTGCTGGAGAAAGCGGAGAGTGATGAGGGTCATGAGAGCTCGAGCCTAAGGGTCGACGGTGATGGATGAACAGAGTCCTCTCCAGACACCGGCCATGGACGGAAGAGAAGGGAAGAAGAAGGAGGAAGGAAGTTGTCTTCTGTGATCTCTGACCTTCCTCTGAGCTTACGTAGATATATGGAATGGAATATCTTTGGCCAATTTTGCTGTCTGTCTAACTCAGCCTCCTACAGGAGGGCATCACAGATCTCCCCATAGTGTCTGAGCCGGCAGAGTGCAGGTGCTACCTTGAAGCCTCAGTAGTTAGAAAAACATTCCACTGTCTTATCAGCCTAGCAGAACACACTGTTGCTAGTTACAAGAAAGCTTACTGAAGGACAAAAAAACCAGGAAAAAGAAAAATTGGCTTCATCCTGGCTCAAACCAGGACAATCATCTAGTTTCAAACTCCCTGCATGGGCAGGGACACCTCCCACTAGAACAGGTTGCTCAGGGCCCCATCCAACCTGGTCTTGAACACTTCCAGGGATGGAGCTTCCACAACTTCCCTGGGATACCTGTTCCAGTATCAACACTTTCTAGGGTTCACTCATTAGACAACAGAGTTGTTCAGGAGGCAGAAGAAGAGGTTCAAAGCAAAGAGAGAAAAAATATAAATAAGGCTGATTATTACTCAGTCTTTCTCCTGGGCCTGCTTTAATTCAGCTGTATAAATGTTCTATGAGTGCTTGTTTCTTTCCAATGACTAAAACAAGAGGAGTGCAGCATACAGATAACCAGAAACAGTGTTTACAACTTATGCATTTAGTGAGGTTAGATGAATTTTGCTTTAAACTACTGCCACTTGTGTCATTGGTTTATGGAGGTACCAGGAATATCTTTACACTGAGTGCAGTCTTCACTGAGTGAAGCAGCGTAGTCTTATTCCTTTCATTTCAAGATAAAAGAGGAAGCATGAAAGTAGAGGGTTAATTGGCAACCTACCATCTTTTAACAACTCCTTGAGGCAGTCTGACTTTTATATAATAGTCTCTTGAGTAATTCTAGGTCTAAAGAAATTAGCTGCTAATGAAACACTACCATTACTTCAAAAGAAGTCACAACAGGTAACTCAGTGAGTATATGTCTTTACAAATAAGCAGAAATTGTCTCAAGGCTCTTTTAGAAGGAAGAATGTGAATAAAGTGTGTACTGAGAGTACATTTAAAAGGTTGGGAATATATAAATAGTTTATAATTAATTCATCTTTCTTTGCATACTCATTTAATATTGCATTGGTTAGCACAGCAGAGTAGCAGATGCTAAAAATTCTGCAAAATACCATGTTAAAAACAGTAGTTTAATACAGTTATATAAATATATATTATATATACATATACATTTTCTCTGGCTGCATGTTTCTTCTTTTTCTAGTTAGAGTTACAAACTGGGAATTCAGTGAAACTGTAAATGTTTGTTGTTTAGCTGCCAACGTATTTGCTAGGGAATTAGTTGGCAAGATTATGTCCCACATCAGAGTACCATAGATCACAGAAATTGAGTGTTGGCCAGCTGCATAAATAATCTAACTAGCTTATCTTAGATAGTCTTTGACTGCATCACTGCAGACTCCTCATCACTGCAGGATAGGTACAGAAGAGATCAACTCTTCCTTATTCTTCAATTTTAATCCTAGTAGGCAGTTCAGCCACAAGCACCCACTCAATCACTTCCCTCCAGTGGGATAGAGGAAAGAATCAGAAGAGCCAAAGTGCGAAAACTTGTGAGTTGAGATAAAGAGAGTTTAATAAGTAAACTGACAGCAAATACATCCTCATTAACCATACTTTCCTATAACATGCAAATCAAATAATGGGTTACAACAATTAAAGGTATATCCGTTACAATCATGACACCTGGTCTCCTTATATTTAACACTGTCATGAACTTATCCCCTTGTCTGTAGTCTGACCAGCACCAAGGGGTTCCTGCTGTAGTACTTTCTATAACATGCAAATTAAATCCCACGCTTCAAAAATATAAAGGTATTTTCATTATAGTCTCCACCATGATCCTGTTGGATCAGGTCATAGGGTTTAATTTTGCAATTAAGTCTTCCCCTTACCCCTGCTCCAGTATAACCTTAGCCAAGGGCCACAGTCTCTTCAGGAGTGTACCTGCTGTGTTATTAACTTATCCATGACCACTCACACTTCAGGGTGTACTTGCTGCAGTATAGACTTCTCTAGGCTCACAAATGCTTCAAGGTTTACACTCTCCAGCATGGACTTCTTCTCGGGCCACCATCCCTTCAGGGCTGTATCTGCTCTGTTGTGGATTTATCCATGATCACAGATGCCTCCACAGGTCAGCGGCCCTTCAGCTTGAGTTCACACTGCAGTTCCAACCTGTCCAGAACAGCAGCATAGGAAAAGAAGCAATTCCCTTGGCCATCTTCCAGTCCAGATGCATATCCATTGCTGTTATAAAAAATGTCCGCAGGCACAGCAGAGTAAAATGAGTGAGTAGCACAAACAGCAAGTGCAAAAAGCATTAACAAGCACTAGATACCCATACACAGTCAGGCAAGCAAGCCTTTTGGCAAGCACAGGAACCTGCAAATTAGTAGATAAATAACTTTGATAACCATAAATCTAGTCTAACACACTCCAGTCAAAGTTTTTGTTACCTTCAGTCCTTCATGTCCCATGTTGGACACCAAAAAAGACTGTCATGATAAAACCCCAGTAGGCATCTGGGCCCCACACAGTACGCCTGTCCAACCTTTGTTCTCTTCAGCATCCTGGCATGCATCAGAAATAGTGTGTCCAGCAGGAGTAGGGAAGTGATTGTGCCCCTGTACTTGGTACTGGTCAGGCCACACCTTGAGTACTGTGGGCAGTTCTGGGCTCCTCACTACAAGGACATTGAGGTGCTGGAGCAAGCCCAAAGAAAGGTAATGAAGCTGGTGAAAGCACAAGTCTTATGAGGATCAGCTGAGGGAATTCAGACTGATTAGTCTGAAGAGGAGGAATCTGAGGGGAGACCTTGTTGCTCTCTATGACTACCTGAAAGGATGTTGTAGTGAGGCAAGTGTTAGTCTCTCCTCCCAAGTAATCAGCAATAGGACAAGAGAAAATGGCCTCAAGTTGCATCAGGGGAGGTTTAGTTTTGACATCAGGAAAAACTTCTTTACTGAAATAATGGTCAGGCATTGGAACAGGCTCCCCAGGGAAGTGGTGAAGTCCATTCCTGGAGTGTTCAAAAAATGTGCAGATATGGCACTTCAAGACATGGTTTAGTTGGCATGGTGGTGTTGGGTTGATGGTTGGACTTGAAGATCTTTAAGGTCTTTTTCAAGCTTAATGATTCTATTATTCTATTATAAGAGAGATTTGCATCACAGAGCTGGCTATTCCATCCTGCCGTGCACTTACACTCACGGATGATGGTCCACTGAATATCTGTGACACAGCTATTATTTTTCTATTATTTCTGACCAATACATGAGGTGAGTGGTAGCCAAAGCTTACTGGAGGATCTGGTCTTTTGAGTCTGGACTTTGTGTTTCCCCATAGTGAAGCTGTCTAATCATGACTTCTTATCCTGTTTAGAAAACACTAGTTAAAATGTGTGCTTTACATTTAATTTTGCTTCCATTTACAGGGGAAAACGTCTTTATGTTCAGCCCATTCTGGGTTTTAACAGTCTCTCAGTTTTCATCCTAGCATTTCTGAAAACTAAGAAAACAGTATTCCAGGATTCAAAATGTTTAAAAGTTCTTAAATAATTTTGAACATTAAAAAAAGTAATTTGGCAAAAAAAAAAAAGGTGTAATTTATCAAGCTGAATGACATATGAAATGATAGATAAGGTCCTGGTTCCATGCAATTTACATAGGAGTTCTACCATTGATTTAAATGAAAGCAGTTTTGGAACACCTATATCTTCTCTTAGCAACTAATTTTTCTAAAGAGAAAAGGAAATATCTAAAGAACAATATGTTCTTTTATAGATCCTAGCACCATAACAAAAAATAACGACTGGTTTGGAAAGATCAGGAGTAAGACAGAGAAAAGGGGTGGGCTATTGAAATCCAAAGGGATGTATCTAAAAAAAAAATAAATAATATAAACTGCACAGACAAGTGTTATGGATACTTACAAATAGTCAAGGCAGGCAGTCAAACTGAGATTTCTTCTAAATAAAATTGTTTAGCACTCCAACAAACATTACTAAACTACAGGTTCAAATGCCAGGCAAGACTAAAATTAAAAAAACACCTTGACACAAAATGAAGAGTGATTGGTGTCTAACTTCATCAGGCTGAACCCTGTTTGACGGCATCTACCTCTTCCACTCCACTACAGTGAGAAAACATACATCTCAAGAAGTTGTGCCTTGGTTGAAAACCTGCCACGACCAAGCACAAGTAGGAAAAGAGAAGGTTTCTCCATCTCTCACAAAAAAAGAAGACTAGACAAATTAGGCTACATACCAAATTCCAACCCCAAAAAAATCCTTTGCATGAGGAGTTTAGCTTAACAATTTGAAACACACTAATTCTCTTATAATGAATCATAGAGTCAGAGTTTGAATTGGAAGGGACCATAAAAATCATCTAGTTCCAACCCCCTCTGCCATGGGCAGGGACACCTTCCACTAGACCAGGTTTCTCAAAGTCCTATTCAACCTGGCCTTGAACACTTCCAGGAAGGGGACATCTGTAACTCCCCTGGGCAACCTGTTCCACTGTGTCATCACCCTCGCAGTGAAGAATTTCTTCCTAATGTTTAACCTAAATCTACCCTTTTTCAGTTTAAAGACATTACCCCTTTTCCTATCATGACATGCCCTTGTAAAATGTTCCTCCACAGCTTTTCTGTAGGCCCCCTTCAGGTGCTGGAAGGCCACTACAAGGTCTCCCTAGAGCCTTCTCCTCTTCAGGCTGAACAAGCCCAACTCTCTCAGCCTGCTTAATGAAGGAATTCCAGATGCGTTGCACACTTAATAAAATATTTTTTTTATTCATCAGACCTTCAGCTACATGGAGACCATAATTATGACCCAGCAGTGTGCCCTGGCAACCAGGATGGACAGGCATGTCCTGGGGTGCATAAAGCATAGTATTGCCAGCTGGTCGAGAGAGGCGATTGTCCCGTTCTATTCCGCACTGGTGCAGCCTCACCTTGAGTACTGTGTGCAGTTTTGGACACCACAATATAAAAAGGATATCAAGCTATCAGAGAGTGTCCAAAGGAAAGCAAAGAGGATGGTGAAGGGTATGGAAAGAATGACTTACGAAGAGGGGCTAACGTCACTTAGATTATTCAGCTTGGAGAAGAGGAGGCTGAGGGGTGATCTCATTGTAGTCTATAGCTTACTCACAGGGGGAATGAGATGGGGCAGGCACTGATTTCTTCACTCTTGTGACCAATAACAGGACTTAGTGAAATGGTAGGAAGCTGAACCAGGGGAGGTTTAGGATGGATATTATGAAAAGATTTTTTACCCTGAGAGTGGTTGAGCACTGGAAAAAGCTCCCTAGGGAAGTGGTCACAGCCCCAGGCCTGTCTGAGTTCAGGAAGCATTTGGATGATGCTCTCAGGCACATGGTGTGATTTTTGGAGTGCTCTACACAGAGACAGGGGTTGGACTAAGTGATCCTGATTGGGTTCCTTCCAATTCAGCATATTCTATGATTCTGTGATTCTCTGACAATGTCATTGTCCATTCCCATTGTTGAAACTAAGCATCTCTTCAGAAAGCCATCAGAGACTGAGTCAGGGCACTACCAGACCTTTGTGTCCCTATCCAGCCTCCCCAGAATCTCTCCCAGCCCTGTCCATGGACTCAGGGTGACATCCAAGCCCAGAACTGAGCACCTAAGCCTTGCCAGAACTACAGTGTAGATGTGCCTGTCTCCAGCACTGTCTGCAGCACCAACTCCTTCTGCTCTTGACTGGATCCTATGGTTACATCTTGGACCTAGTTCATCATCTGCTGTCTTGGGGGCTATCTATGGATCTTATAACCAGCCCTAGGCTCTGCCTACCATGCTCAGATTCCAAAGCATTGTCCTCCTTGTCATGTAACCTCACTTCTGCAGTTCCCTGGCAGATTCATAGGGACAAGGGAACAGCAAGTAACCCAATTATGCCATTCAGTATCTAATTGGATTCTGCTATTGCTTTTTTTTCTTTTTTTTTTTCTTTTTTTTTTTCTTTTTGTTTTTTTTTTCCGATGCTACATAAAGATACAAAAGTTTCTGCAGCAATGGAACCAATTCTGACCAGGATTCAGTTTTATACTTCCTGGATAAGAATAATTTCTATTTAAAATACAGTCAGGTATGGGTTGAAATCTATACTCCTCAAGTCTAGAGACATGTTCTGAGTATTCCTTGAAAAAATAATAATTTAAGTTCACACTAATCAAACACACACAAGACACACACAACACACAGAGCAGGGCTTGCACATGTTACCCTACCCCTCCCTGCTTCCCAGGCCCAAGTCCCTTTGTTCCCGGTTTCTCTCCCCCTTCCCCTCAGCAGCACAGGGGCACAGGGGATGGGGTTTGGAGTCAGTTCACAGGCTGGTGGTTCCTGCTGCTCCTTCCTCCTCAGGAAGAAGGATTCCTTACAGTCCTTCCCTGCTTCCCCACGGGGTCCCTCCCATGGGAGAGAGTCCTCCACAAATCTCTCCTTCATGAGTCCTTCCCACAAGATCCGGAGCTTCTCCAGCCTGGGCTTCCCACAGAGTCAAGGCTACTTTGGGAACAGTCACCTCCCCTGGAGCCGGGATCTTCCACAGCTGCGCAATCAGAGTCCACAGGCAGTAAATCCACTGGCCACAAAATCCAAGTCCACTGGCCAAGTTCACCCCTCCTGGTGCCTTCAGGGAATGTTCCACCACATTCCTTCGTGAATGTAGGGGGACAACAGTCTGTTATCTCACCATGGGTTGCAAGAAAACTTCTGCTTGGGCACCTTCTTCCCCACCTACCACCAGCACCTTTCTCCTCTCCAGCACATCTCTTCTCCCCTAAGTGTTTCCCTGCTCAGGTCTTATGTCAGTTCTTTCCTATGTTAATCGCTGAGGAGCATCCATTGTCCCTCTAATAGCTCCTTGGCTGGGTTTGGAGCAGGGGGAGCTTCTTAGCTTCTTACAGGAGCCACTCTTGTGGCCCTTCCCCTGCTACCAAAAAAAAACACCAAACCAAAACAGAACAAAAACTGGGATAAGAGGGAGGAGATGGTATTGGTCTTCCCTGGCAACTGTTAGGTGTGATGGAGCACTACTTTCCTGGAGATGGCTGAACACCTGCCTGCTAATGGGAAGTAGTGAATGAACTCCTTGTTTTGCTTTGCTTGCACACACAGCTTTTGCTTTACCTGTTAAACCGCCTTTATCTCAATCCACAAGTTTTCTCACTTTTACCCTTCCAGTTCCCTCCTTCAGGCAGCTAGGGGGAAGAGGGGGAGTGGCTGCACAGGGCTGAGCTTCCAGCAGGATTTAAGCCATGACAGGGAGGAAAAAGAAAGAGCAATAAATAGAAAAGTTATAAAAGGGGTAGTCACCTGTAAACTTGGGTCGATCACTGTACTCGTTTGGCTGAGCCTAGTTACCAGTCACCCAAGCCCTCAAGTGTGATGTGCCTGTGGGATGACTTTGTGAGTGCTGCATGTTTGCAGCGAGCACCCAGATGGACCAGTCAGTGAGTCGGGGAGCCATGAGGTAGTTTTTTGGCAGGGGTGTTAGGTGGGCAGAGGGGCCATGCCAGTGCTTGGAGTATCCATGAATGTGCATGTGCTTGTGAACATGGAGAGTGTGATGTGTGCTGCATCAGTGACCTTCTGCCTCTGCCAGCCCAAGAAATTGCTTTTCTATGTGCCTCTTCCCATAATTACTCTTGTGATTCTTCCAGAATCCCTATAGAGATAGCACCTATGTTATTTGTTCATGAGCTCATCTTCACCCCAAATTCAAATTCCTCTATAAGACCTTCTTCTACAATGTATATCATAAAGCCACCCATCATTCTTGAAGTGCCTTCCAACCTGGAATTCTATGATTCTAATAAAATAAACTATCCATAACTATTCACATTAAAAATAAAAATAAAAATCTTCATGTCATCCTTTCTGACCAGGCAGACTTTTCCCATGTAGTCTAATATGAAGGCTAGAACTGAGACACATGTTTACATTAGTAGCTAGAAAGCATCTAGCATGTTAAGACCTTCCATAGCTTAATAAAGAGCAATGAATGGCAATCACACTTGTAAAACACATCAAACTCCTCCTCATTCACTACATGCATTACATGTCTCCAGACAATTATTTCAATTAGAAAACTGCTTTTAGATAGGGGAAGGAAAAAAAAAAAAAAATAGAGAGAAAGAGAAAGAAGAGAAAGAGGGAGGGAAAACCTTAGCCAGTTGTGGTAGAACCACACTTATCTGTGACATCTGAACAAAAATAGTAATATATTATAGGAATGCCTCACACATTTCTAGCTTGTAATATTGTAGTTTGTTGTCTTCCCCTGCAGCTGAAAAATAAAGGTGAAGTCTCATTCTTCTTCCTCACAAAGGGACACTTTTTTCAAGGAAGAAACTTATTTAATTTTATGAGTTACTGAGAATTGTTCAAACTTATCAAATCAAGTACTGTCCCTATTTCTCATTTCTTCTTGTTACAGAGATTAGTAAATAAAAACCTCATCCCACAGAAAACAGAAAAAAAATGTTTAGAAAATTACTCAAATCCTGCTGCTTTCTGATATTTCTTTGATCCCTTGGTCATTATTTAACACATGAAGAAACAAAGTGGTGTACTTGTCTTGATAGATCTGGAGACATTCACTGGAACGAAAAACAACAGTGCTTTCATATTTATTGCTTGAATATTCATGCCTGAAGAGAATTTGTTTACATTTATCTACACTGCAGGTAGGATTTCACAGTAAGCTGCAAATCCCAGTGATTCAAGGACCTGTATAATGCTTATTTTCACTTGAAATAACAAGTTCTTCCTTACCAGTACCTAGGCAATGTTTGCCATACATGATAAAAATTGCAATCTTCTTCATATATTAAAAATTATATGTTTTTCCTGACTTATAGCAACACTTTAAAAAATAATACATCCATAAACAATTCTGTTTTCCCTAAGAGAGTAGCTTTTTTCCCATTTGAATAGTAATAGGAGGCACAGTAAATTTTTAATTGCATATTTGATTGCTTTTCATTGCCGTTGGAAATTGTGTTTTTTATTTGTCATTATATACATCAGAACATAACTATGTGCAGAATAAATTCTATTTTGTTAGCAATTCCTAGTAGTTTTGATCCACTATTGTAAGTATTGTAAGTATTAACTGTATAACCTTCCATTAGTAATATACTAAAGCTGAAAAAGACATCTTCACATTCAATTTTAAGTTCTCAAAAGTGTGCAGTTTATATCAGACATCCTACACAATTTATCTGAATTTCTGATAACTTTACTGTAGGTGAGAGATTACTTATGTTAAAATTTGATTTGTAATCAGGGGAGTGATCGACAGAACAATTCCCGATAGAATTCACCATCACATGGCCCAGTGCAGATACCTAATATCCTTAACCCTGCTAACGTTTGTTCCCATCTTTCTTATAGGCCCTCTTTCATGCTTTCAGGCAGAATAAGGTCTGCCCACAGCCTTCTCTTCTCCAGGCTGAACAACAGGGCTGCTCTCAATCTTTTAATCCCCCAGTATGTATTGGTATAGGGGGTTGCCCTCACCCAGGTGCAGTATCTTACATTTGGCCTTGTTGAACCTCACGTGGTTCACAGGCATTACTTCTTGAGCTTGCCCAGGTCCCTGTGGATGACATTTGCCACTGTCCCATGTGACATCCTGATCTCCAAACTGAGAAGATGTGGTCTTGGCAGATGGGCCACTCAGTGGAAAAGTAATTGGCTGGATGGCTGCACCCAGAGAGTTGTAGTCAATGGTTCAGTGTCCACTTGGAAACCAGTGACCAGTGGCATTCCTCAGGGGTCAGTATTGGGACCAGTGCAGTTCAACATCTTTGTTAGAGACATGAACAGGGGGACTGAGTGTTTGTTGATCATACCAAGCTCTGTGGAGTAGCTGACACCCTAGAGGGAAGGGATGCCATCCAGGTGGAACTTGGCAGGCTTGAGAGGTGGGCCCATGCATCATGAAGTTCAACAAAGTTCATGAAGTGCAAGGTCCAGCAACTGGGTTGGCACAACCCCAGGCACAAATACATGCTGGGGGAAGAATAGCTGGAGAGCAGTCCTGAGGAAAAGGACTTGGGGGTGGTAGTAGATGAGAAGCTCGACATGAGCTGCCAGTGTGTGCTTGCAGCCCAGAAGACCAACCACTGCATCAAAAATGTATGACCAGCAGGGTGAGGGAAGTGGTTCTCCCCCTCTACTGGCTCTTGTGAGACCCCACCTGGATGACTGTGTACAGCTCTGGAGCCCTCAGCACAGGAAAGACATGGAGCTGTTGGAGAGGGTCCAGAGAAAGGCCATGAAGATGGTCAAAGGGCTGGAGCACCTCTGCTATGAAGACAGGCTGAGGGAGTTTGGGCTATTCAGCCTGGAGAAGAGAAGAGTCTGGAGAAATTCTCTAGATGCCTGAAGGGGGCCTACAGGAAAGCTGGGAAGGGGCTTTTCACCAGGGTGTGTAGTGATAGGATAGTAATAGTGTAGTAATGGTTTTAAACTGAAAGAGGGTAAATTTAGGATAGACATCGGGAAGAACTTCTTCACCATGTGGGTAGTAAGGCACTGGAATAGGTTGCCCAGGGAGGTTGTGGATGCCCCCTCCCTGTAGGTGTATAAGGCCAGGTTGGATGAGGCTTTGTGCAACCTGGTCTAGTGAAATGTGTTCCTGCTCATAGTAGAGAGGTTGGAATCTGATGATCCTTAAGGTCCTTTCTAACCTTAACCATTCCTGATTTGTCCTTGGTGAAGCCATGTAGGCTGTCTTGAATCACCTCTCTGTTTTCCATAGCATGGCTTCTAGGAAGTTCTGTTCCATACCTTCCCAGGTACAGGGGAGAGGCTGACAGGCCAGTAGTTTCCAGCATCCTCCTTTTTACCCTGTTTAAAATGTGTTCAATGTATCTCTTTTTCCAGTCAGCAGCATGACTGCCATGACCTCTCAAATATCATGGAGATATTTGCTTGGCAAATATTTTAGACATTTTGTATCACGAATGTCCTTGTTTCTCTCCACCAACTATGCAAGAAGCACATAAAACTAGTTTAAAATCAGATATTTATATTGTAGACAATTAAAGTAGGTCCAATCAACCCAACTTCAGGCATAAAATTAACATACTAGTCTGGGCATTTAAAGAAGAACTTGATTCCTCAGACTATGACTATATAAATGGATTACTAGAAACCCTCACTCATAGTCACTCTTTCACTCAGGCATCGGATCACCTCAAAGTCACCACAGTGTGAGTCCTTAATATATGCTGTAGCATTTAGAAGAGCAGGTAGACTCCCAGATCTTTAGAGATACAGAGCCTTTATATGACAAAATGTTGGCTGTTTATGAAAAGTTCTTAATCTGCATGAACAACCAAAATTCTCAGACTTTTGGAGCTGGTTTAAGAATTATTGTATAAATGCAAATAATCAAGTAATGTTTCCATTAATAAAGAATACCACTGATGATCATGTTAGGGTTTATGTCTAATTTTGCTGTTAAATATACTCTCTCTGATAATTTTTCTTTTCTATTTCTTAAAAACTAATCATCTCTGGAGGCATGCATGTCCATACATGTGTATAGGGATATATCATGTTATTTATGTATATGCACACATAAATATACATGTTATTTGCACTTGTCTTCCTAAAAGAAGTTGTTTAGGAAAGTAGAAAAAATGAATCCTACCCATTCCTTAAGTTATCTAGACTAAATATACTTTTCCTACAAGAGAAGGTTTTCTTTTTCACTCAGAACTTAATAGCTACATGCAGATAAATTATGCATATGCACATACCAAATCTCCTAGAGGTTTATAAACATCATTACCACAAATAAATTGGTTTGTGATTCTGAATACAAGAGGCAATGTGGAAAAGACCTTTGAAATGTGTCAATAACATGGTCAGTAAATCAAAGAGCAAATGCTGGAAATGCTTAAAGCCTACAGAACAAGAAAATAAACATTCATGGAAAAGATCTACAACTCAAACACTTTTTCTTTTTTTTTTCCCCACAGTGGTTTGTAGATTGTTAGTCTTTTCTATTGATGTTTCTGCTTCTTTGCTGTTAAACAAAGATTGAAAGTTTTATTTGTAAATTGCATTAGATGCTATGTCCAGGTACCTTTCAAATCACTGGGCTTTCAGGAACACATTATTTCAAGTTTTCAACCTTCCTAGGGTTTTACACTCTGGACAAAACTCACTTGGAAGGGACATAAGAACATCAACCCTGTAAATTTGTGAGCCTGACAAATGCTTGAGGATAAGTTAGGAGAATGCTAATTAGCAGGTCTGTTCTGCAAGGTAGATTCTGACCCTAACAACTAACAATATAGCATAGAATGGGACTGGTGACGAGATAAGCCATTTCACACTGTAACAGAGGCATCCACAGACACACAGGAGTTTTACTAGGAATGAATATTTATTCAAATCAACACTTTTTAGCACTCCAATAAATAAAAAATAATATCACAGGTTCAGATATTGGTTGGGAGTACACTACAGAACAACTACTTAAGAATTCCCAAGATGTTTTGTTGTTTTTTTTTCCTAATCTTAACATGGATAATAATAATCCCACGTGCACATTGACTCAGACAAAGGGAAAGCTTCCCCCTCAGGTACCTGGAATCACTTGCCCAATAGGGGCAAGGCTCACTCAAAGATACATCTAGAAGATACTAGTAGATAGATAGATAGATAGATAGATAGATAGATAGATAGATAGATATACTAGAATAATTGTCACTCACCAAAGATGAAGTCATTCAATCTCAAGAGGTCTCCTTAGGTGGTATCTTGACCTAAGGGGCAGGCTTCCTCACAGACCCACTGCTCCAAGGGAAAACATAACTGAGGACTTCACCACAGGAACTCAGTTTTTATGGACCAAGTCAGATCTGACCTGTGGTCATTCATTCATTAGTCTACCTGGGCCAAGACACTCCATTGGCTGGGGACTCTGTTCAGTGACAGACGGTCCAACCCCAGCAACCCCCAAAATACCATGAAAACCAGGTGCCACAGCCACAGTTGCAAGCCACCAAGTCTAACCCAACCAAAGTGACACAAAACCTGGCCCATCAAGGGTTAAGGTGTAGCTCCTTCTTTCAGCTCCAAAGAGCTTAACAGATGACACAACAGTGCCCAGCCAGGGGCAGGGGGCGTAGAGAGTGCTCTGCCACATGCACAAACTTGTTCTATCTATCTATCTATCTATCTATCTATCTATCTATCTATCTATCTATCTACCTACCTACCTACCTACCTACCTACCTACTTCCTATTTTATCAATTTGAATTCAGCTACTAGAAGTAGTAAACCAATTTTTCTGAAACCTATACCCAAGAGTCCATCTTAAATAAATCATCTTGGTGTCCACCTGATGCAAGTCTTATCATCAGTCTAGAAATTTCTTTCCATTAACTGCATTGAATTTTTCAAGTAAATGAAATATTCCACATGACATTTCCAAGTAATCAAAGTAGATTTATTTCTTTACATGTGATAGCTACAAATTGCTCTGAATAAGATTGCTTATGAACAGTAGCCAGGCCAGCCAGTATTCATGTTAATTGTCAACATTATTCTGAACAATATAATTGAATAAATCATAATGTCTTTCTGGAGAAATCATGTGTGCGAGAACAGGAGAAATTTTTCTCACAAAAATATTTCAGTATTGTTTCTCATAGCTGTACAGTGTACCACAAGAGAGTACTAGGACTATTTTTTTTAACGCTGATCTTGTAAATGACAGTAACAGATTTCTCCTCAAAAAGACAAGCAATGAAGTGTCAAAAGAGTTCAGATAATATATGCCTTGGGCATATATTATAATCTAAATTTAAAACAGTAAAATAAAACATTAAAAAAAAACCCAAAACCAAAACAAAACCAACCCGTAACAAAAAACCCACTCTGTAAACACAAAAGTACTTTAACCATAACCTTGAATTGATTATATCATTAATCTGGAAAGGATTTCACTTTTCCTGCTATTTATTTAATCACAGTTTATTTTGGGGGACAGTCCTGATGGAATCAATGTGCTGTGCAGTAAATAGCTAACTGCACTATCTAATTAACACTACCTGGTTATTTCCTTCCTTCTGTTTTCTATCATGATCAGTCTTACTCTCTCCACTCGTTGCAGATAAGCTCTAAATCCACAGAGCAGGTCTTGTGCCATCCTGAGTGCTCAGGATTCACCTGTTAACAGGCAGCTGCCAAACCCTGTAGGACTTCTTTAACTGTTGCATTACAAATAAAAACATATTTTATTAACTTTCATTTATTTTAGTACAGGTAAAACTAAGAAAAGCACATCTAAACATCAGATCAAAATAATTTGACATGAGAAAGAAGTAACAAGAGAAAAAGGGACATTAATTCATGTGTCTACCCTTAAAATACAAAATCTCTGTATAAGCAGCTGGAACAGATGCTATAAATATAGTATAAAGCTCTGGGTTTTTTTGCTTTCTGTGGTAAATGACGCAATTGTTCCTACTATGTTTAGTCCATCAAATAATTAATATCAGAAGAAACAAAATCTAAGTGCCTCAGAAATGGAAGAGCTTAGTTAATTCATTGATAACGAAATTGGGAAGACAGAAAACATGAAATATTATAATTTAAAATATTCTAATAGGCCTTTTTATAGAAAAAGTAATTGCATAGATGTTAAATATTCACACTACAAAGTAGTTCTGAAAAATTGCCCATGTTAAATTTGTCCCCCATCAAGTTTCTATTTTCTAACACTACATTACAGTCCAAGAAATATTTGGGTTTGACTTGTTCTTTTGATATTAATGCAGGCAATATGAAAACCACTTCAAAGAAAAAAATACTCCAAAGAATAATCAAGTTTATTTTTCCATCTTGCTACAAGATGACCACTCTATTGCGCCTGTGGTGACCTCACTGTGACTATTCAATGAGTCTGTAACGTTTCACAGTGAAGCTTTTTGCTTTATGCTAATCAGCATTCATTATTTGCAATTAAAAACATGTACTTTTATCATTTCACAGACATTTGATTGTGACAGCTAATTCAATGCTAGCTTTGTCTTCAGTTTCAAAGAAGTATAAATCAGTTGAATCACAGTGACCGTGATCACATACATTTACTACTAATGATAGAGACAATTATCCTATTGCAATGTTAAGGGATCCATGTAGGTCATACTTCTAAAGGAGTTTATATTCTGCCATATCTCTGCTAATCTATGAACTCTGGTATATTTTTAACTAAACTGTCTCACTTGCAATGAGACATGCCAATGTTAACCATTTTATAGTTTTTAAAGCAAAAGTACTTACTCATCTCATAAATGACATAATTATGCTTTGAGAACATGAAAAAGCTTTAATTAAATTAAACAATATCTATATTTTATTTAAAGAAATCATTAGGCCTTAAAGAAATATCTGACATACACTTCCAGTTTTTACTACTTTGGTTTTTTAAATATTTATTTGTTGTAACATTTTGTATATCAGTTATAATTTTTTTGCTTTATTCTTATGTCATTTATGACACTAATGTTTAGGCAGCAAATGTCATTTTCTGATGTATTTGTCTTCTTCACTGTCAGTGGGTGATATCAGAAAGTTTCTGAGGTGCTCAGCTTTAACTAAAGCTCTGTTATAGTCCTCTTTTTGTGTTTATGTGAATGTAGTGATGCCTATGAAGTACTGTAAATTTCAAGATAGTCTGTCAACTATTTAAGGTCCCTTCCAACCTTAATGATTCTATGATTCTATAATTATTTCAAGCAATCAGTTAGTTATTCAAAGATTGCCTTCTGCTTCATTGGATTTCAAATCAATTATCTCCCTTCTTTCTACTGCTTCACAAAGATATTAGCATTGGTGGAAATCAGTTAAATAAACAATTTAGCTTAGACCAATCACTGGAAGAGATTGCAGTTGAGTATATTTTACTGACCAAGGAAAATATTTCCATGTGCAGTGCTTATGTAGTCTGTGCTTAACTAATAAAAACCAGGCAGTAGAGTGTGGCTACACACATCTACAACCATTTGTTTTTATTTATGAATAATGCTAATATTGAAACTGGTATACACAATTTGAAATAAAAGTCTATTATTTTGAAAAGATAGATGTATATATACATCTTTGCAGTCAAATATGCCAAACAGCAGAAGTATGTAATGTGCTAGAGAGTTTTTAAGTTTTGTTTTAAAAGCCCACAGAGACATGCCAAATGTCTGTTTTCAATACATCACTCATAACAGCAGTAGAAAAATTTATTATCTTTTTAAATTGACAAATACATATTCCCAAGAAGTCTTATGAGACCTTTAATAGAGGAAGAGCGAAGTAAAAAAAAACAGAGAAAAGGACAAGGAAGGGTTAATATATTGGTGCAATACAAATAGGTCACATCATGGTTTCCCTGCCCAAAGCATCAAATGAAAGGATTTGAGAAAAGCACAGCTTAGGAAGTACATGGGTTTATTTACTAAGTTCTATTGATTTAAGAAAAGCATTTTCTGCCAAAAATAGGTCTTAGAAAGATTCTTCGCTTCATCAAAAAAGTTTACAGTTCTGCCAGCTTTCTCAAATTTCTCCCAGCTAGTAGCTAATCAATTGGAACAAAAAATACTTCACCTGTAGCTGTCCAGGAGATTTTGTTCCGCCATTTCAGTTGATGATTCATGCTTTAATGACCTCCATGGTAGATGAATGGGATTCAGAACCAGCATTCCTGTCTCATCATAATAGAGTGAAATTATGTTTTTCTTCATCAGTGCTGTCTGTGACAAATAATTAGTTCTCTGCATTTGCACAGAACCCTGAGTCAAATTGAAAGTCTTAGTGTCATTATCTAAGAAAGCTCAGGACCATAAAACTTATCTGGTTGCTCCCATGAGAATAATCCTCCTAAATATCTTTAGATTACACTGACTCAATGTAATCTAACATAGTTGTAACAGACACTATAACAGTGAGGAAGACATATGATTGAAAGGTAGGATCAAATAATCCACTAGCTACTTGAGAGTAAAGAAAAATCAAACTAGGCTACAAAGAAAAATTTTAAACTTACAGAGGAGAGGCATAAGGAGGTAGAACTAAGGAAATAAACAGTCAGAAGAAATCTGAAGATCCTGCTAGAGCAAGAAACACAGACTACTAGAGTAGCTTCTCCAGAGAGACAGTGCAATGGTGGCAGCACTTTTCTTCAAGCCTGAAAATCTCAGTGAATCTTCTAATTGGATTTTGTGGGCATGGTTTTTTCTGTTTTAATTTGCTAACTGCTGATCTGGAAGAAAGGGGTTTCATTTTAAAAAGGTAATTTTTCATCAATTAAGGATACTGCTTAGGATGCTCTGATGATATTTCTGGTGGGTTTCTCAGTCCTTGTAGCTTCTCTCTGAGCTTTTTCTGTGTAGAGTGAAGAGTGAACAGTGTAAGGATCTGTACATGAACTGCACAGCATAATTATAGGAGCTGACTTCTTTAGTCTTTCCTCTACCACATACCAGAAAGTATTTTCACTGACTGGGCATGTCTGCATACCTGTGACACTGTCAGAACATGATGTGGTTTCAGAAAAGCTGTCAAGGAAAGAGAAATCCCTACTAGCTGGTTCACAAGACGACACAACTCTGTCCAGAAAAACAGATGGCTCCAGGTAACTCTTTGCACGTGTGGCTAAATACACAAGTGCTCCTCAGCCAATAATTTTCTTAATCTGGAAGAGATAATACAGTTTCCCACACAACACAGAGGCCTCAAGTGGGCTTAGATATTTTTGAAATGGGAAAAAAATGATAGTATAGAATTTACCTTTCACTTTTCTTCTTGAAAATACCTCGGGGATATAGTTTGGTATGGACCACACATTCACTCCATGCAGCAATAAGGAATAAGATTTCTCTTTCAGGGTCATGCATAGTGTAACTGCCCATTCACCAATTTATATACTAGTATGTCCAAGGTGACATTGACCAAAAATACTTAACATCAGAGCCTGAAGCATATCTGGATTCTTAACTGACATCTTTATAACTATAAGCATCTGGGCACTAATGATTTAGGGATTTGATTTTCAAAAGTAACAAGTAATTAGAAGCCCAGGTGAATTGAATTGTAATTAGTTTGAGGTTCCAAAGGTCCATATTTCTGAAGATACTGAAATATCTTGCATTGTGGCTGATTGGTTAGTGAGATTTCTACGAGAATAAGAAAAGTAGGCAAATAAGAATTCACTGTAAGGCAAATTTAATTTTTACTTCTGAAAAGTGACTTGTTTTCCTATATTAATGGAACACTTTTCAAAACACTCTCAATCTAGCAATCAATTTTGTTGTTGAGCAATAAATACCCATTCTCTGCAGCTTTAAAATATTGATTCTTTATTCTTTAAATACAAATATTCTATTTATATCTTTCTTGAGGCATCAACATTTTTAAAAATTCCAAAAGTGATGCTTATAATTTAAAATAAAAATGTACAGGACTAGTAAAATACACATTACGGTACACAGATCTGGTGAAGTTTAATTACAGTTGCTTGCAAATTTTTTTGAGATCTCAGGTAAAAGGGAATACAGAATTGCATGTGATGATGATATTGATGATGATCACTATTGGTTCTGGGAGCCACTTGTGTTTCATATAAATTGCACTGTTTTCAAGGTCTGTGCAGTGGGCCTCAAATAGATTTTCTCTGTTGCATTCAGACATATTTTAGGATGGAAGTTACATGTGATGTAGTGCTGCAAACTCAGTTACTGTCTGCAGTAACAGGTACCTATTCCTCAGTGAAGTCAGAGACAAAACTAAATGTGCCATTTTATTTAAGCTGATAAAAGACCACAAAGCAGGTGTTTTGATGCCCACAGAATTTATGCCGTTTTCATTACAAGACAACTCCTGCTTTTTCACTCCTACAAACAATTGAATCATTTAAATGTTCATTATTCTGTAAACCTTTGAGATTTGTACTGCTGTCACTTCATCAAGCATGTGCTACAGGGAACAGAGAAAGGGAGAATTCATCATGATGCTCCTGGCAAAAGTCAGATTAACATTCCCATGATCACTGAGCTGAACAGCAAAGCAGAAGAGATAGAGCCAACTAGGTCAGAGTACAGCTAGCATTAAGTGTGAGGTTAGCTCATAGAATGTTTTGGGTTGGAAGGGACCTGTAAAGGTCAACCTAGTCCAACCCCCTACAGTAAGCAGGGACATCTCACACTAGAACAGATTGCTCAGAGCCCCATCAAGCCTGACCCTGAGCATCTCCAGGGATGGGGCCTCCACTGCCTCTCTAGGCAACCAGTTGCAGTGATCCACCACCCTCACATGAAAGAAATTTTTCCTGATGTCCAGCTTAAATCTACCCTTCTCTACCTTGAAACCATTACCCCTTGTCCTATTGTTACATGGCCTAATGAACAGGTCTTCCACTGCCTTCTCATAGGCTCCTTTCAGGGATGGATGATCACTATGAGGTCCCCTGGAGTCTTCTCTCAACCCCAACTCTCTCAGCCTGTCTTTATGATGCTTTTGATGCACTAGCACCTGCAGGTCTTTTTCCACAGGGCTGCTCTACAGCATGTGTCCCCTGAGCCTGTATTCATATCTCTGGTTGCTTGAGCCCAGGTGCAGGACCCTGCACTTGGTCTTGTTGAACCTCATGAGGTTCACCTGGGCCCACTTCTCCACCTTGTCCAGGTCTCTCTGGATGGCATCCCATCCCTCTGATGTATTGACCACACCACCCAGCTTGGTGTCATTGACAAACTTGCTGAGGGTTCTCTTAATGCCACTGTCAATATTGTTATTGAAGATATTAAACAACACTGGTCCCAGTACAGAACCCTGAGGGACACCACTTGTCACCATTTTCCATCTGGACATCAAGCCATGGACCACTATACTCTGGATGAGACCATCCAGCCAATTTCTTATCCACTAAACAGTCCACTCATCAAACCCGTATCTCTTCAACTTAAAGAGAAGGATGTTGTGGTGGACTGTGTCAAAGGCCTTGCAGTACTCCAGATAGATTGCATCCGTAGGTCTTCCCTTGGCCACCAATGCAGTCACTTCATTGCAGAAAGCCACTGTGCTGGTCAGGCAGGATTTTCCCCTAGTAAAGTCATGCTGGCTGTCCTGAATCACCTCCCTTTCCTCCCTGTGCCTTAGCATATCTTCTAGGAGGATCTGTTCCATGATCATGCCAGGCAAAGAGGTGAGTCTGACAGGTCAGTAGTTCCCAGGGTTAGATAAGCTGTGTTTTTATGACTAATATTATGATATTGTGGATGCTCAGCTCAGGTTGTATTCCTTCTTTTGCCTAAACTCTGGGGTAACCATACCATTAGCCAAAATCATGCTTTAGCAAGGTGATAACGAAATGCTCATGTCACTTGTGAGCATCTCTGGGAGCCAAATTCTCTGCCTGCATGTGCATTTTTGAGCTACTAACACTCAGTGGTGATATAATCCACAAGTGTTCAGTAAGAGGCAACAGGGGTAGCAATCAACTACGTAAATATAGGTACACAGGACTATCCAAGATACTCATGAGGAAGATATGAAACAGAATGCAGCAGCAGAAGACAGAAGCCACTGGTTCCCATCCAATTTGCCCTGAAATATTTATCATTTCAAGGCACAGCAAAGGAAGCCCAGCCACTGAGAAGCAACATAACTTTCTGATTACTTTACTGCAGAGGAATTGCTGAGGGTAGCAAATGTGTTCAAAATACCAATGTGGTGTTTGCAGTGTCCAGATGTTATGCAGAACTGAAGAACTAACAGCATGTGCAACCACAGACAGTCCCAGATTATTCTTCCTGTAAAACTCATAAAATTACAGTTCCCCACCTGGTAGCCACTTGCATTTTTTCCATTCCAAAAAGATATGATCACTACTCTTAGTTTGTTGCCCTCGTTGTCTCGAGGCGTTGAACGGATTGTATTTTGTGGTCAATTTTACTTTAAGTACACAAGCAGTTCAAACCTTCATGTTATTTCTTTTTTTTTCCTTCCAACTCAGAGTGTTAAATATAGGGAATGTTCACTTAGAAAATCAAGAGGACCAAAAAAGGAATTCTGTGGGAAGTGAAAAAGGACAAATATAGACAAAAAAGGTGTGAGGTGAAAAAGATTTCTGTTAAGAATGAAGATTCAGGAGCAAGGCAAGCTTGATAAAAGAAGTACCTATCAGAGAACAGAACAAGAAGGAATTAGTCATAGCAAGAAAAATGTAAACCACTCCTGGATCAAAGCCTTACATCAGATTTTACATATTTTTACACTGCTTTGCACATGGCTTATCTGCAGTTTTACTGTAAGGTTTGGAAAATACTATACAGCAATAGCAAAGTAGATGTGCATTAAAGAATCAAAGCTTCTTGAGACCTCACAGGTACTTTATATCTTACCCTCATTTTTCATTTATCTAATTATATGCATTGTTTCAGGTATGATATAACTTTCTGAAAAATCAGAGGCTTATAAATTAAAAACC
The DNA here is from genome assembly GCF_000747805.2 of Chaetura pelagica. Taxonomy (NCBI): domain Eukaryota; kingdom Metazoa; phylum Chordata; class Aves; order Apodiformes; family Apodidae; genus Chaetura; species Chaetura pelagica. The sequence goes on along the minus strand of NW_009953761.1, from coordinate 6,821,836 downwards.
TTTTGAAACTGTAGACAAATGTTAAGTGAAGATACACTCAGTTGACTGTGGTCCACACTTTGAAGGAAAAAAAGAAATTAAATGTGGCTACAGAAAATTATAGGAACTTCTGCTCATCCTGCTCCTTTACTCAATTCCTCCCAATGTTTTCTTATCTTTCAAAACAGAGAAAATCAAATTTGTGACAACAACAAAGTCTCCAAAGACCAGTAAGTCTATTTCAAAGCCACTGAAATGCACCTCCTGACTGAACTCTCACATCTAAGCCCTCTTGGGATTTGCAAGCTAGGAGTGCCTCACTTTCTGTTGCTAGTGCACCTGGTCTGGTACTCTACAAGATCAGTACCTACAAATGAAATCCTCCTTGTAGTCAAGGATCACTGATTTGAGTACTTTCCTAGAATGGAGGATACATGTATGAAATTTCTCCTCCTGCTGTTGGTAATTTGGGTACTTCTATAACCAGAAGGCTGAACTTTCAATGGTCTAACCAGATGGTTATGGATTGAGACAGAAAACAATCTGCACTCTTGTGGTCTAGACACTGAGTTGTACAAATGGGAAGTTTATTCAATTATTTTTTTATCTCATACTTTCCATTTCATAATATTTTTTTCTTATTATTTTCCCGCTTTTTCTTTCTCTCCTTCATTAAGCTGTTCAGTAAGGGTCAGCTCTTGCAAGAGAAACCAAAAATACCTTAATATCAAACAATATTTTAAGCCACTATCTCATTTGTGTGAAGCAGGAAACCAGTGAAAAATTGTAATGAGACCTATCTTTCTCAAATTTCTTTTCTGTGTCATTACTAGATTTTTAAACTAGTTGGAGAGAGAAAAAAAATGACTTTGAAATGAATAGATCACTCTCTTGTCATGTTCTGAAAGAAAAGGGCAGAAAGGAGGCCAAGGAAGTGTGGCAAATGCTGTGAGTGTGTAAAAAAAATGGTGCCTTCAAAGTAGACACTTAAATGTGAGGTTTTACTAGCACTTCTCACTGTATAATGCAAGTGGTACCCCTAAAATTCTGTTGTGCCCTGGTAATGTCTAGGCAGAACAGGGTTCAAGCTGTAGAACTCATATGGTTACTAAATGCAAGAGACCCATTTTTCAAAGGCATCATAGCATTCAGTACTGAGCCTAAGTCCTACAGATCCAGTCCTATATTGTCAAAGTTGCTTTTTTCTTAGAGTGGGAAAAACAGGTACTGAAATTATAGAATAAGGAGAATACATTATCTGTTTAAAGCAAGTGGAAACCATGTAGATTGATTGAAATTCAGCATTAGACTGAGATAAGAGTCCTCAGCCTACAAATCATGGGTTTTCCAGGGTAAAAGGAGCAACTGCACTTGATTGCCTGTGTTCAAGAGCTATTTAATTTGAACTGCAGGAGATAGTCTACATTGCAGTACATTGAAATGGAAAAGATGTAGAAATACAAGCCCTTTGTCACTGAAAGACAAAAGGACAGAGGAAATTATTATTAAATCACTGTGATAGCAAGATAAAGACTGAATTCTGCAAGCAACAAAGAGTCTGGAAAATGTTAAATGTAGGCCCATAAAGAACACTCAGCACAGCACCATGTGCTGTACACTGAAGCAAGTGGAGAAAACATTCTCCAAAACAATATGTACAAATAGAATAAAATTTTGTCCACACATACACCTGGCATTTGCATCTTTTAAAATTCATAGTCTTTGTCAAACTGACTCATTTAGCTCAGATGGTCACCAAAGTACTCTATGAACCGGCATTTGACATGCAATGATCCAGTTAAAAGTATCTTGAGTCCTATGTGATCCACTAAGTTATGTATTAGACTATTCACGATTGAACATAACTTTGCAAAAAGCATCTACCAAGGAAGACATCACTTTCAGAATATCTACACACAGATCTCTCCAGCCTGATGTGTTCATGCTGAGAATGGACACAGAAAATTTCTAAAGGATAAAAATTTGATTTTTTCTTATAACAAATGGGATAAAAACATTTGCAAAATAATAAAATTAAAATAGACAAAAGGCACAGGTGCTTTGCTTATCCCCAAAATACACATAAATATTAAGATGTTATATCACTGCTTTAATTAAACTGATTTTGACCTGAAAAAACAATAACTCTCAGGAAGCACTCATAAATGCAACTATTTAGAGCAGGAAAAGAACACAAACTAGAATAACTAAATAAAACAATCTTTAAGGACTGGATAATAAATATACTAGAAAAAAAATGCCAAATTTGCTATAAATAATCTAAAAAACATATTAAACTCAAAAGGGATTAAATTCAGAAAAGTTAAAATAGAAAGACCTAGGTATCCATTTGAAGTACCAGACTACATTCGATGCAAAAAATAATTCATTTTAGAAGCTGGTAGAGTAAAAAACAATATTCTGAGATGGCAAAAGAAAATCAATAAATCAATCCATAAAAAAATAAACACACTTTAAAAAAGAAAATTGGGGAAGGGGAAGAAAAAATAAAGAGAAAAAAGAAAGAAGAGGGAAGAAAGAAATAAGCATAAAGAAATTGAATTAAAAGAAACAGAATAAAAATAGTAAAACCATCCCTGACAGAAAAAAATAACTGTCACTATTATAGAGAACATTTATCTCTATACGATAACTAAATACAGCCCATACAACTAGTCTTGAAAAGTAAGAATGGTATCAGTTTGTGTCACTGAAGCAGAGTATTACTTGGTATCTGGATTTTTGCTGGGTGTGCTCTGGAACAAATTTAGCCTTGCACTTTTGTGTAAGTTAATACAAACATTCAATTGCCATTTTGTCAGAAGAAAAGTTCAGTGATAGTGTTTATCACTGTATTCATCAAAATAGCCAATAACACTGGAAGAAAAGTCTGTAAAATCTAGACTACTTTACCACACGCTGGGTTTTTTCAGCAGTGTAAAACTGAGGCATTATATTGAGGATTTAAAGGAAAAACATGATGCATTTCTGGACTCTTTAAAAACCATTATAAAACAAAATCAGGAATTTAAAAAGGGAAGGGTGTGGATTTTAACCTCTCTATTGAAATATGACTAGAGATTTGGAAAGAAAACAGAAATAAGACTACTCCAAATCAAAACCATCCTATTATCTCCTATAATTGTTAAGTGTAGTAAACTGAAATTAATGAATTATCTTTATTCTTGTTTTTTTTTTCCTCTGGGTAGATTGGTGGAGAAAATGACTGATGTACTGAATTTTGATAGCAATCAAAGTACAAAACCCTGTTTCTGTTTATTAAAACATGTAAAGTATCACATATATCTGTTTTTGTATTTGACAGGTTTATTCCTTAGCCTAGTTCAAGTTGTAAAAGAAATTCTAAGAAATTATTTGTGTTTTCTAGAAGCTTAGCTACACAAAGGCAGACTTTATTTCAGTAATTTCAACCATATTAAAATGAGCTATATTATATAGGTACTAGAGGGAGGCATATCTGTTTCCACCAAGGTAATTATGAAGTTTTTGTAGTCTTCTTACCATAAAAATCATCCCCAAAGTGCACTTATATCCGTACTAGTGAAAATTAAAAATAAATAACTAATGAAGAGAAAAGTGGCACCATAGGACAGTAGTTCATTCTTCAAGCTCAACTGTAATGCTGAAAATAAACCAGTAATTTTATTTGAATATCTGTTCTGATTTAGTAGACACTGAATTAATAGTCAAACTATTAAATCTTCAGTGTTCAAAGATATGGCACTGGCTTTAATGATTTGTCACTTATTTCCACCAATACGGAATCATAACTTTAACTAGATTCAGGGGGGATCTATAACTGGAAAGGGAATTCTAAGCTTGAAACCTCCATAGCTTTTCAGATTAAACATCTTGCAGAGTTTGAAAATTGTTGAGAGCTAAGCCCCTGGCAATAAAGTTCGAAAGCCAAAAAGAAACTGGGACTGCATGTCAGCCCAAATGTAAACTGAAGGAAGGGAAGAAAGGAGAACTTTGGCTATATGTAATGTGTCAGACCTTTGAGGAGATTCTAGGCTTCAGATAAGGTAACATGAGTACCAGGGATGTTGCTATTTTGTTTCTGTTTGCTGCTGTCCTTTCTTGAATAACCTTCTGTTTTGACCAGTTCTTCCCTGCCACTGAAATCCCTGTGTCACTGAAGCACAACTTATGCAATGAATGGGTGCAGAAAAAGATGCTGATTGAGAATTAAAAGGTTTGCCTCCTAAATTACTTGTCCAGATTTATGCCCAGACACCAACATCACTGATGTTTAGAATTGGGCTTGTCATCACTATGATCAAACCAAAGAAACAGACAAACCCTAATGAGCTTGTCTGTTTCTGGATGATTCCTAAAGCAGCTCAAATGGCTCATGCTTAAGAAGTGAAAAATTCTGAGAGAGGAAGCCAACCATTGGGATAATTCATGCAGTAGACATCTACTAGCATGAAGATGCTGTAAACAGTGAAATGCTAATAATTGTCTTTATAAAGATTTTAAAAATGCATATTTATCTTTAACCTACCAAGCTTTTAGCCTTTTAATTGCACTATACCCACTGCATAAATGCTGTAAGAAAACGGATGTGCAATGCAGTAAAAAAGAATGGGATGCTGGGTGAGTCAAAACATCAGTACTTAGCCATGAGCTCATCATCTCATAGATAAAGTACATTAAGAACATCGTCCAACTAACTAGTCTGTGGGAATTTCTGCTATGATTTACAATGACAAGTGAGACAGTAAATAAACTCATTTTGATGAACACACGGAATAAATTAAAAAATAGTAATACAGCCATGTTCAGGTAAGGAATGACAGAAAATACTGTGGAGGTTAAACAATATTTGTTATCTTAATATGTTGAATGAATGCTATATAAATGTAAGTCATATCTGGTAGATTTTTTTATAAGTGAAATCCAAGATCAGGAGCCATGTGATCAATTTCTGTAACTTTTTAAGCAAAATAAGGTGAATACTAAAGACACACAAAACCTGTACATGTGAAATGTAAATGTATTACTTCATTGATGACTGAAACTGGGTACTATTGCATTTCCAATCACTTTAACCTAGAGATGTTGTTTTCAGATGGACAGATCCACCACTCCAAGCTGCAAAGTGTGAGTAGTCAAATCATTTTGAATGGTAATCTCCAGAGCCGTTTTTGTCTTGGGTGTATATAAATAACCACAGCAGTGTGGGAAGAAGTAATGAATGTTTTTTTGTCTGAATGTCAGTATTTTCCTACATACAATTCAAGATTACAAAAAAAAGTTAATTTTTTGGTGCATGCAGATAGTACAAATTTATTCACCCGTCCCCTTTCCCTGTATGCAAAGAGGAACAGATTTCTCTCCTCCTGGTGTACAGCATGAGTGGATTACCTAAGTATGTTCCTTATTGTTGTACTTTTTTCCAAGAAACATTATATATGAGGCTTTACATTATCTGGAAAATGAATTATGCATGTGACAATATGGCAAATCCTTCAGTCAGCCTATTTCTAGTGTCTACTCTGCTGTTTTGCTATCACATGCTGTGATCAAAAATAATCTTGTTTTTCTGAAGTTGCTTTGTTTTGGGGTTTTTCTCTTATTGCTGGAAAGGAATTACTTTAACTTTCTCTTTAATAAATCTTATTTGCAAACACAATGAAATTATATTTAAATCAGCAAAGATCAACCAAAGCAGCCAGAGGCCAAGGAAAGTGTTACTTCTTTAGAAGGCAAGATAGCAGCTTGTAAAAGCTGAAAGTTTTACAGGGTTTGGATTTTCTAGGATTTTTTTTATAAGTAGGAGTAGCAAAGATTAGAAATTAGTCATAAAAAGATGTCGATTAGTGCTTGTCTCTCTCTGACTCCTGTGCCATTCATAATGCTTATTTGATACTGATGATTCTCTTTATGGATGATTTGTTACAGAAACTGGCCAGCTTCAGCCAACTCAATATTACAACTAAACACTGAGCTGGCACTTTTCCTATCAGGTATTTTAACACTGTTGAAATTTTTTTGGCTCATCTGATGCCAAAGCCCATTCTTTATCAGGAATTCTTCTGAAGCAGATCTCTGGCCAAACCACTTGGTAAAATAGCATAATGGGTTGGGGCAATCCCAAGCATAAATGCAGGCTGAAGGGAGAATGGATTGAGAACAATCCCAAGGAATAGGACTTGGGGGTGCTGGTTGCTGAAAAACTCAACATGAGCAGGCAATGTGCTCTTGCAGCCCAAAATGCCAACTGTATCCTGGGCTACATCAAAAGAGGCACGGCCAGCAGGTCAGAGGAGGTCATTCTCCCCCTCTACTCTCATCAGACTCCACATGGAGTACTGTGTCCAATTCTGGAGTCCTCAGTACAAGAAAGACATGGACTTTTTGAGGTAAGTCCAGAGGAGGGCCACCAATATGATCAGAAGGCTGGAGTACCTCTCCTATGAAGACAGGCTGGGGCCTATTCAGCCTGGAGAGGAAAAAGCTCAGGGGAGACTTTATAGCACCCTTCCAGTACCTGAAGAGAGCCTGACAGGAAAGCTGAGGAAGGACTTTTTACATGTTGTGATAGGGTAAGGCATAACAGTTTCAAACTGAGAGGGGGTAGATTTAGATTCGATATTAAGAAGAAATTATTTCCTTTAAGGGTGGAGAGACAGTGGAACAAGTCGTCCAGAGAAGTGATGGGAGTGTTCAAGGCCAGGCTGGACAGCACTTCAAACAATCTGCTCTAATGGGAGGTGTCCCTGCCCACAGAAGGGGATTTGGAACTAGATGACTTTTAAAGATGCCTTCCAACCAAAACCATTCTATGATTCTATTATACTTGTGAAGATGGAAGTCTTCAGTTGTGTGTAGCAAGGGAAATTAATTAGCCTCTTCTCACTTCTAATGAGGGAAGTTTCTCTGCCTGTTTCCCAACATGTGAAATTTCCATCTCAATTTACAGCAATCTGTGGAATAGCACATATGCTGTCTTGAATCAGTTTAGAACCCTTCCGCCTTCCACACCCCCACAGTCTTCTTAAGAGAAAGTTAACTGAGTGCCTCCATCTGAACTGACAAATATAGAAGGACCAGGGAGCAATCCATGTCCCATGCACCACCAAGGACCATGCATTTATACTTTTTATTAATTAGCTCCACGGCAGAAGCCAAGATGCTGTGCCAGCAGCTAAGCTGTGTGTGTGATTAGGGGGTGCAGTGCTAAGGTTACTACCAGCCCTCCTGAGAACCCAGTAAGACCCAGCTTTGAAACAAAATACTTAGCCATGTGAGGTACTGAAGTCTTGACCAAGAAATGCAGGTGCCTGCCCAGGAATACTGTAAAAAGAGAACAAGCAACCACTCAAGACTGCCAGGAACTCTTGATTCTGTACATTTCTCTCTGTCTAAAAAAAAAATTTAAAATGACAATTTGTTTGGCTTTCTTTTTAAAATTACCTCAACCTTGAAACTAGCTATGGGTCCAATTTACTGAAAAAAAAAAAACAAACATGAACTTGAACTACTTAAAAAAAATTCTGAAAATAACCTCTGAAGAGTGCAAAGGCACTAATGCTACAAAGTTCAGTGACCTGTAACATCTATTATTGTTTCCATTGACCCATGGTAACAATTGACCTGAACTGCAGCTAGCAACACTCAATAGCACATTTCCAATTTTTTGTAATGCTCCATTTTCCAAGACACATACACACAAAATTATCAGTCTGCATCAGACAGTCCAGCTTTTAACCTGATTATGCTTTTGGTAAAAATAAAACTATAACCATAAAACTAGAAGATAATGAATGTAAAGTAAAAAAACCTAAATACAAATCAATAGACAATTGTGCCGAAAATCAAACGTAATTTTATGTCTCTGGAAAAAAAACAAACAAACAACAATAGAAATATCAATATTCATTGCACTATGATATGTGAAAAAATTGTTTATAACAGCTAGTATCTGGTTGTGTAAAGCTGAAAAGTGAGAGAAAGGTGTTGCTGCTTCAGGAGGTCAAGCATGGCAATCCAAGCTTAAGAAGGAAAGTTGCTCACTAACCATTAGAACATGTATACTGGACATATATATAGTACACATATCACACATATTTATAGTTGAGGATCTTTATATATCTACAAAATGGTTTCAATATCAAGATTTGTAATTAAAACAGTATCAACCATTTATTTAAGAGGTTGATCTTTATACTTTCAAGCAGTAAAAGGAGTAGTGGTAATCCACTGCAGATTGATCAAAATGAGATCTGAGTTAATATTGGATGGAAAATTAAAAAAAAAAAAAAAAAAAAAAAAAAAGTTGATTTTCCATAGTTCATTTAGTATCTCTTCCTTTGTGTTGATCTTCCCATTACTGAATGATTTTAAAACTTAGAATCATAGAATCATTAAGGTTGGAAGGGACCTTAAAGATCATCAAGTTCCAACCCCTCTGCCATGAGCAGGGAAGCCTACCACTAGATCAGGCTGCACAAAACCTCATCCAACCTGGCCTTATAAACCTTCAGGGAAGGGGCATCAGCAGCCTCTCTGAGTAACCCATTCCAGTTCCTCAGTTCCTTAGAGTGAACAATTTCTTCCTAATATCTAACCTAAATCTCCCCTCTCTCAGTTTAAAACCATTACCCCTTGTCCTATCACTATCTTCTCTGATGAACCCCCCCTCCCCAGCTTTCCTGTAGGCCCCTTTCAAGTACTGGAAGGCCGCTATAAGGTCTTCCCAGAGCCTTCTCTTCTCTAGGCTGAACAGCCCCAATTCCGTTAGCCTGTCTTGATAGCAGAACTGCTCCAGGCCTTTGATCATCTTGACGGCCCTTCTCTGGACCCTTTCCAACAGGTCTACATCCTTCTTGCGTTGAGGGCACCAGAACTGTACACAGTGTTTCAGGAGCAGTCTGACCAGAGAAGAGCAGAATCACCTCCCTGGCCCTTAACTTAAACAAATTTTCTATTATTTTTTTTTTATTTATTTATTTTTTTCTCTCTGTAGCATGATGCACACAATTCAAATCAGAATGTATTCAGTTTCCATTATTTTAGGGTTCCTTAGATTGTTACTTTTTGGTCGGCTGCAAAATCTTCTCAGTCAATTTACTTACAATACATATTCTATACAAAGAGATACAATTTATGCATATATCAATTTTTGAAGCAATGTACCAGAAAGGCAATCTACCATGTAAAAGCTATTCCAGCTAGCAGTTCTGTGCTCTTTTTCATTGGATAGACAATTGAAATCGAGCTTTTTATACCCCTAAGGAATAGAAAAATACTAACAAACATCTTGGTTATGCTGTTAACACTGCCACATTAGATGGTACATTACTAAAATAAAGTTGGAAATAGAAATTTACATTAATTGCTATTTCATTCACAATCCCATATTACCCTGAATAAGGAGAAAAAGATTTTACCCTTGCGTAGAGGCTGCTCATTTTCCCATGAATTATGCATTTTTTAGCAAAAAAAAAGAAAATTGTTTTTTCCCTAAAGAAATGCACATAAAGAACTAAAACATTGGATAATTTTTTTCTATGCTGTAGGAAATGCCTTTTGACTTTTATTAAACTGCTTGTGGAGTTTCTGATTTCTTGAATTAAATGGTTATTTTGTGGAGCCCTAGAGATGTGCAACACTGGGAAGCGGGAGGAAGTCGAACTCTAAAATTTGGCTTTCAATGCTGATTGAAAAAAAAATCTCAGATTTATCAGATGAAATAGCTATCTTATTGTGGGTAAAAATTTCAATCACCATCTTCCCACAAGTTATTTTGTTCACTTACCTTAGTTAAATAGTATATATATGAGGGAAAATTATGTCTGGTGAATAAAGCTACTAGCTTGTAAAAAATAATGTTTGTAATGAATTTTGACTTCCTGAAACTTTTAGGGATAGATCACTTTTTTTTTTTTTTTACATTATCAGATGCAATTATTTTCTAAAGTAATTGTGAAGTAACTTCTGTAAATACTTGTTGATTGGTAATTTGTGAATAGTGTGTTGCCAGCATTCAATTTTTAGGCTCTTTGGATTCAACAGTGGCCTCAAAATATAGTGCTAATTATTCTAAAAGCATGGTTTAAAGTCACATCTGCAGCTTCACCATTGTGGCTACACATTCAGCACTCTCTCTTCAGTCTATGTTTAAACAGATAAAATTTAAACATCTATATCTGAGCTACTCACTCTAGCCCACACTTTTAGCTGGGAGAGAAACAGACCCATCTAGAGAGCAATTTGTTTAATTTGTTTTAGACACCTATCTCTTTCATTTACATACCTTGGAAATGTCTTTATCTCAGGAAGAAAAGAAAAAAAGGAAAAAGAAAAGAAAAGAAAAAGAAAAGAAAAGAAAAGAAAAGAAAAGAAAAGAAAAGAAAAGAAAAGAAAAGAAAAGAAAAGAAAAGAAAAGAAAAGAAAAGAAAAGAAAAGAAAAGAAAAGAAACACCTAGGCTGGATGACTTATTTCCAGACATCATAGTTAGAGTGAGCAAATCCCACCTTATCTAATGAATTATCTCTTTCTGCTACATATGAAAGTCGAAGAAGACAGAAGTATTATTTTTATGTGACCAAGTGCTTTTACAAACTCAAGAAAATCTGTATTTGGATGAAACTGAGAGTAGGTTTGGCTCCCACCATGTGTTCAGCTCTGCCAAGTGAACCCAGGACCAGTGCAGAGAAAATGCTATTGTCTCTTATCTCAGTAGGGAGCCGGGTGATCAATATGAAAAATAAAGCCACTATTAGCTGCAAGATGCTGAAGCATACAGCCAATATGTTTTCCTGTGATGTAAAAAGTTCCATTAAGTTGTTTGGTTTCACTACCTGCCATTCGTCACAGACACAAAAATGTACTAAATCCCACTGAGAATTGGTCAACTCACTTGTAGAAATAAAAGAAGCAATTTGGCTCAAATCCCAGATTGTGTAGTAACTACCCCATGTTCAGTAAAAAGTTTTTTTTTGGTTCTTTAAGAGTTTGCATTAGCAAGGAATAAGCTTGTAGTAGGGAGTTAGAGCTAACAACTTAACTAAAAAGTTTTACCTGGATACAGACTGAGGGAGTATGACAGAATCTTATCCCTGAAAAATTCAAAATAATTTACTGTTTAGGAAGCTGATGTTTGTCCTCCATGGCCTAAGCCTGAAGTGAAACTACAGTGTACTGTATGCATTTCAGAGCAAAGCCAGGCAGTTCAACTGACACAATAAACATATACAACTGTCTATTCCAGAGGAACTAAGACTAGGGAAGCTGGAATGCTATTGGAGTTGCAACACAATTGAAGCAATTCGATTTACTGCACTATATGGACTTTCTAACCATTTTTATAGCCAAAAATTATATGGGATTGCAGGCTGTGGCTAGTTGGCTTAGAGGAACTACCTGGCACACGGTAGCCCACATGGAGTCTGACAGGCACATGCCTCCACATCTGATAGCTACCTGGCATGTCACAGGACTTCAATGCATTGTGCTCCATTGCTGGGGGCAGTGTGCTCTCACAGATCTGATTTCTGGCATCAAGAGCTTGGAACTTCAGCCCAGGCTTACTGTCAATGAGAAGTCAATTAAAAGATATCTACATATTCCCAACACTCCAATAGCTTGCAGGCATTACACAGAAAGTGAGTTGGCAGAAACTGGAATCCTGTCCCTGAACTAATGTGATAAGGTTTGTAATGAAAGAGTTATTAATAATTGTTAGCAGCATTATATTAGAATTGTACCTCAGTCTATGCTTTGGCTTGTATGAAACAGAACTTGTATCACTATTATTTTAAGCCTTATACAAGAAGTCAGTGGAATTGAGTACACAATGTAAGAAACACTGGTAAAATGGGCTGGAAGACAGTCTGAGTTATACCCTTCCTTTAGAAAATTATGCTTAGCTAAGAAACTTCAAAATAGTTTTTCTTTTGAAAATAAAGTTGCAATCAGAATAGAAGTATATTGAAGGCAAACTTTCTCACTGCTGAAATATTTCGGCATTTTTCCAGATAAAAAGACATATGCCCAAAACATACGGAGACATTCAAAACTTCATAACCACAGAACATATACTTTTATGAAACCTGAAAAGAATTTGAGGAAGAAGTTAGGCAAAAGTATCAAATGTAGTTAGTTCAGAGACCAAATGTAGTTCAGGAAGTTGTTTTTTTTGAAAATTCTTTTCTCTGCCAGTTACAGCTCAGATTTGTGATACTTCAACTCGGTAGTTTCTAATAGATGCTAACCTAACTAGACAGTAAAATCCCATTCACTTTTGTCAACCTTCCTATAAAACATTGTTTTGTCTCATGGGGTATTTCTTCTTAAGTTTAGAAACCCCTTTCACATGTTAGCTACTTTCTTGTGGGGTTGTCATGATAGCAGCAGGGTTTTCTTCATGAAAGACTGCTGAGCAGAACCTGGCTGGTTCAACTTGCAAGAGCTTGCAAGAAGCAGCCCTTTGGACTAGAGATCTGAGTGATGCAAACTCGAAAGTGTCATTCATTTTCCTGCTCCACTGCTGCTTTACTCAAACTGGATTCCAAGTTTTTTACTGTCTTTCATTGTCACAAGGGAAAGCAGTGCCAAGAGCTCTCCTGCTCTGTGCTAAAAACAGGACAATCATGCTAGGTCTGATCTACAGTGACATGGAATGATCACAGCTTTCAGCACAAATGCAAGCACCAGATGCTCAGCACTTCTGCAGGCAAGGTCACTGTCTAATACTCATAGAATCTTTCACATTGTAATCCACTATCCTGCATGGAATTTCAGGATGTAAGGCACTTTCCTTAGTGAGCAGCAAAGCAATAAAAAATGTATATGACTAATAGTTAAAAGGGTCTCCTTTACTTGCACTGCGTCTCTTGCAGTTTAAACTCTTTAAACTCTTTAAACTCTTTTGTGCCTTTCTCAGTTTTACTGTGACTAGGAATTAATATTAACATCCAGCACTTTCACCCAGTTTGACTGTTTCCCCACTGAAAAGCATCTAGCTCAAAGGGTCACAGAGACTAAAAGTATTACAAAATTTGTCAGCTGAATCAGTAGAACCTCACCAATGGGGAATCTCACACCCCTATCTTCCTCAGTAAAAACAAAGGCTATCACCAACAGTTCTTTGGTAGGTTGAGGAGACAACATGTACCTGTATTCCCACCTCTTACAAAAATTGGTCAGGGTTACCAGCCATGAAAAAAAAAAAAAAAAAAAAAAAAAAA
>NW_009953761.1:6805665-6808579 GCF_000747805.2 Chaetura pelagica | reverse complement strand
AAAAAAAAAAAAAAAAAAAAAAAAAAAAGATATTATTTAAGATTCCCTTTTTGAAGTTATGGTCCTGGGTGATCCATCTGGAAACTTCCATCTGCCACTAGAATGCTGCCCACAAAAGCAAGGCATTTCAGTTGAGTATCAATACCTGCCATGTCCACCTTGATAAAGTAAAATGAAAACTCTCTTTTACCATAGCAACAATATACCACTTCTAACGTGTTTATAAATAACTATGACATTTTGTGGATGGTTTGTCACTTGACCCCAGACTTTGTAACTTTTGTAGTCAGCTTTGTAACTCACCTGAGGCAATCGAGAATCCCACATAAATACTCCTACTTGTTCCTTTTTATTCACTAATTGCAACCAGAATCCTGGATGTGGTACCGATATATGGACATATTCAACAGTAATAAGATTTGATATGCTATGCAAATTAAAAAGATTTATTTAGATAAGTGTTATCAAATGGAATTAGTTGTATAAAGTGCTGGCATCCTATCCCCAGAAAACATAACAGTTAATGTTTTCCTGGGACTTTGGAAAGAGCTTTATCTCAAAAAAATGCCAGGAATATGCCAGATTCATATCTCTTTTGCACTGCTTCTTCTGTCCCACTCGTCATACATGGCTGGAGTACCTCTCCTTGAACAGGCCACTTATTGGACACATTAGTCTTTAAGGAGGCTTTAAGACTTACCAAATGTTGCTGATGTCTAACAAAATAAAATATTAAAGAGGTACCAGCTGCTCTAGAAAACTTTTAATCCTGCTGTTATACCTATATTTAAATAAAATAAAATAAAATAAAATAAAATAAAATAAAATAAAATAAAATAAAATAAAATAAAATAAAATAAAATAAAATAAAATAAAATAAAATAAAATAAAATAAAATAAAATAAAATAAAATAAAATAAAATAAAATAAAATAAAATAAAATGTGTAAGTTGTAATGAAAACTTGAATACTATAACAGCAGAGGCATTCCCTGCCCTATCAGAGGCCTCAGAGAGTTGCAGTGGCTGTGATGGTTAAGAAGGATAGTATAGTAATAGGTCAGTAATTTCAAGAGATAAATTGAGACATCAAGGGAGAAAAAAGCTATAGATCGAATTTTATAGGGACTTCAGATTCATTCATAAGAGGATCACTACTTCACTAAAACAAGGATTATAATCAGTCTATGAAATTCAAACTCCACATAAATCAGTGTCAAAATCTGACTGAAATCCAAACGAGTCAATATTTCTCTGCTGAAATGAGCAAAATTGGAGCAGATGTGAGTCAACTAAAAGCATCTGTCATGACCAGCTAAACTAACTTAAACAGGATTAAGTTTACAGGCACCATGTACACTGAGCAATCTGCATCATACTGCACATGGATGAGAATTTAGTAAAGGACTTCGGTAGTTTGATTTCCCTCTTAAATTATGCATGTTTGTTCTGAACTATATATACTGTATTTCCTGTTCTATTTGTGCTAGAATTGAATGGTAAAGATATAAACAATTCATAAGGCCAGTACATACTGAGTAGTTTCAAAACCCTAGAGACAAGTGAATAATAAATATAGCCAGGCCTTTTGTTAGTACTCTAATGCTCTACTGTGTAAGTCACATATGATTACTGTGTTAATGTAATTTTTGGGATGAAATGGACGTTAAAATCATATAATGTTTCAAAGCAAATCACTGAATAAAACAGCTGATTCTGTTGACACTGACTTCAGCAAGAATGGAGTAAAGCTCTAATTCAGACAAACAGGATGGCACTATTTAAATTTCAAGAATGGAGGATAGGAGACAAAGGAATTAAAATTCTTTGTTTATAGCCCTGGGTGAAGTCAGTCTTTGAAGTTTTTGTTTTTATTATGCTCTATTCTGTCCTAATCTATTCTATTCAACTTGTGCCATTGCTTGCATCCTTACAACATCCGAGAACATCCCAAGACTTACTAAACAATACGTTTTGTACTTTTCACATATAGTTTGCTTTTCACAGTTGCAGTATTAACAAAGACTTGGACATGAGGCTGGTTTTGGATTGGGATACTTTTTGTTTGTTCGTTTTTCCATTTTGGATTGGATATGAAGCTTGTCTCAAGGAGTTGAAGAAGGAAAAAGGAACAGGTTTTTTTGTTTGTTTGTTTGTTTTCACTGAGGGCAGAATTTTTGCTGTCCTATAGATTTCTGGTACCTAAGATCAGAATAAATGTCTGCACACTGTGTTTGCCATGGAGGTGGACTTCAGATGGTGTGATTTAGACAGTTCAATCTCCCGTACAAGCTTTACTTCTGTGAAGGGCAGCTCCACTGTGCTTGACAAATTCAACTGTCCACCAAAGTCTCACTACTTGAACTCTCAGCAATAGCCTGGACTCAGACCATTGAATACTTCAAGGCTGAAGAACAACATCTCAAATTCCGTTTGAGACCTTGCAGAGAGCCAGTGTAAGGAACACAGGGCAGGTTAGCTATCCTTTTGATAGACTAAGATGTTAAGGAAATGTGTAATTAGTTTTGCACTATCTGAAGTTTCCCGAGAGCTGGAAATTTCATGTCTAGTTCTATGGCAGTTTTACATTCTAGCCAACAGTGACTGGAGACTATAAAATGAGAGTGCATAATTTTCAGCCGCAGGGGATCTTCGGGTTCATAGCCAGCAGGAAATTACAGCTGCTGCTCTAATTTGGCAGGAGGCGCACCTTCCACCAATCAAACACTTGCAAACTCCTCAAAACATCACTTCCATTTCGTTCGCTCAAGCCTCTCACCGCTCATCAGGGTTCGGCAAGGCTCCTTCAGCCGCGGCAGCTTTTAATTATCGCTTTGCTTTCTGACACCCTCACCACAACATCTTTGCCCTGAAGAAAGAAAACACGATTTGTTTGGTCGTTTGTTTTTTGCTTT
>NW_009953761.1:6804746-6805105 GCF_000747805.2 Chaetura pelagica | reverse complement strand
CTCAATCTGTATATATGTACGTGTATACGTATATATGTTTGTGGTTTGAGGGGGTTTTCCTCTCAGCTCCGCTCTCCGCAGATCAGAGCAGCCGTGAAAAGTTTTTCTGTTGGTGGTGGTGTTGATGATGCGACGCGGGTTGTAGCAGGGAGCCTCGAAAAAGGGAAATGAGAGGTTAAAAAGGGCCGAAGGGAGAAAAAATTCCCGGTGGAGGCGATGCGCGAAGTTACTTCACGGGGCCCGTTTCCATACGCAGCGGGCTGGGGACGCGCTTGCCAACCTACTCCGGCAGCCTCTCCGCGGCTTCTCTGTTCAATTCGTATTTCAAGCCGACTGGCAGGGGGCACGACGGGGCTGCT
>NW_009953761.1:6763702-6804212 GCF_000747805.2 Chaetura pelagica | reverse complement strand
AGTGGCAGAGAGGCAGTGGGCAGGGGGGTGGCTGCCTCCTCCCTCCCCTCCTCAAACACCAACCCCTCCCCACACCCCTGTGCCTCTCTCCCCAGCACTTGCTCCTCTTCCTGCTCTTCGTTGGACCTTTCAACTGCTTTGCCAGTTACAGCCGTGCCACCGAGCTCTTCTACAGCCTCAACGAGGGGCTGCCTGCTGGGTTGCTCATTGGCAGCCTGGCCCGTGACCTACAGCTGCCAACGTCTAGTGGGCAGCACCCTGCGGCCTCGCAGCCCCCACTCTCCTTCACTCTGGCCTCCCATGGCTTGGGGGGACAGTATGTGCATCTGGACAACCGCTCTGGGGAGCTGCACACCTCAGCTGTGGAGATAGACCGGGAAGCTCTGTGCGTGGAGAGCAGCGGGGCCACTATATTTGGGGGAGCAGCAGCTATATCCTCCTCCTCACCCTCATCCGAGTCATGCCTGCTGCTGCTGGATGTGCTGGTTCTGCCTCAGGAGTACTTCCGCCTGGTGAAGGTAAAAATTGCTATTCGGGATGTCAACGACAATGCGCCCCACTTCCCTGTGCCCCACATCCGCCTCTCAGTGCCAGAGAATGCACCTGTGAACACCCGTCTGGCTATCGAGCACCCTGCCCTTGACCCTGATGTGGGCACCAACGGTGTCCAGACTTACCGCCTGCAAGATAACTATGGTGTCTTCACCCTGGATGTGGAGGAAAATGAGAGTGGGGAGAGGACTCCCTACCTGATTGTTATGGGGGCTCTGGACAGGGAGACACAGGAGGAGTATGTCACAGTCATCGTTGCTGAGGATGGAGGCACTCCTCCACTTGTGGGCAGTGCCACCCTCACTATTGGCATCAGTGACATCAATGACAACTGCCCCCAGTTCAGCGACTTGCAGCTCAACATCACCCTTTATGGAAATTCCACTCTAGGGACACACGTGGCCACTGTCCACGCAGTAGACATGGACCTTGGATCCAATGCACAGATCACCTACTCCTACAGCCAGAAGGTCCCCCAGCCATCCAGAGAGTTGTTCCATCTGGATGAAAGCACAGGAGTCATCACGCTCTCCAGAAAAGTTGATGGGGACACTCCAAGACTCCACAGGCTGATCGTACTGGGCAACGGTCCAGGTTGTATCCCTGCTGTAATCACAGTGCTAGTGACCATCATCAAAGTCACGATGAGACCACCTGAAGTTGTCCCTCGTTTTATAGCTAATGAAGCAGAAGGGGTCATCTACTTAAAGGAACTAGAGCCTGTCAACACACCAATAGCATTTTTTACCATCAAAGACCCTGATGAAAAATACAAAGTCAATTGTTATTTGGATGGTGACGGGCCTTTCAGACTTTCACCATACAAGCCATACAGCAATGAATACCTGCTAGAGACCACAAAACCTTTGGACTATGAAACACAGCAGCTGTATGAAATTTCTGTAGTTGCATGGAACTCAGAAGGATTTCATGTCAGCAAAATAATCAAAATACAGGTTCTGGATGACAACGACAACTCTCCAGTTTTCTCTCAACAGCTGATAGAATTATCCATCGAGGAAAACAATGTCCCCAATGCTTTCTTGACCAAACTGTATGCTACAGATGCTGACAGTGGAGAAAGAGGGCAAGTGTCCTATTTTTTAGGGCCTGATGCCCCTTCCTATTTTTCTTTAGATAAAACCACAGGAGTTCTTAGGGTTTCCACCCAGCTGGACAGAGAAGAAAAAGAGAAATACAGATACACTGTCAAAGCAGTAGATTCTGGGTTCCCTCCTAGAGAATCAATAGCAACTGTCACCATCACCGTATTGGATAAAAATGATAATAGTCCGAGATTTATCAATAAGGATTTCAGCTTTTTTGTCCCAGAAAACTTTCCAGGTTTTGGTGAAATTGGAGTTATAAGTGTCACAGATGCTGATGCAGGGCAAAATGGATGGGTTGCCCTTTCAGTTCTGAATGGAAGTGATATTTTTGTCATAGATACTGGAAAAGGAGTTTTGAGAGCTAAAGTCTCTCTTGACAGGGAGCAGCAAAGCTCCTATGTTCTGTGGATCGAAGCAGTTGATGGTGGTGATCCTGCCCTGTCCTCTACTGCAAAAATAACTATCCTTCTTCTGGACATAAATGACAATCCCCCTTTGGTCTTGTTTCCTCAATCTAATATGTCTTATTTGTTAGTCCTTCCTTCTACTCTTCCTGGCTCTCCCATCACTGAGGTCTATGCTGTCGATAAGGACACTGGCATGAATGCAGTCATAGCTTACAGCATCATAGGAAGAAGAGGCCCTCGACCAGAGTCATTTAGGATTGACCCTAAAACTGGTAATATCACCTTGGAAGAGTCATTGATGCAAAATGACTATGGCCTCTATCGGCTGCTTGTAAAAGTTAGTGATCATGGCTATCCAGAACCACTCCATTCCACCGTCATGGTGAACCTTTTCGTCAATGACACCGTTAGCAATGAGAGCTACATTGAAAGTTTGTTAAGAAAGGAGCCTGATATCAGTATAGAAGAAAAGCAGCCACAAATATCCATAGAGCCCACACATAAAAAAATAGAGTCAGCATCCTGCATGCCTACCTTGGTAGCTCTGTCAATAATAAGCTTGAGTTCAATTGCTTTAGTAACAGGGATGGGCATTTACATCTGTCTAAGGAAAGGGAAAAAGCATCACAGAGCAGATGAAAACTTGGAAGTACAAATCCCATTAAATGGAAGAATTAACCTGCACATGTTGGAGAAGAAACCAGTGGAGATATCTAACATTTGATGTTTCTTTGTGGACAAATCCAATATCTGAAAACCTTGGAAAATGCCTAGTCCTGGGTTGTGTTGACAGGTTGCAATGAAGGACAGCTAATTTATAACTTAATAATATTATAATTGTAAATAGCTGTTTACAGTTTTTTAAATTCAAATTCGTGTACAGCTTTTCTATGAAACCTTAGTACTAACAGCTATCACCCTGTCTGTAAAAACATGGACATCATTTGCAGCTTTCAAAAACCAGTAAGATCAGTGATCATAAAAAAGGGGAAGGTAAGACAATTCTTTAAACTCAAGTTTTAAAAGTATTTTTAACCACGAGAGGGCATCAGAGATTCCTGAGCAGGGAGCTGTTCGAGATAGTGTCCATGGAATAAACACAGAGTATATTTTAAATATATTGATTTTAATATAAAATACACATTGGCATACAGACATTTAGGTGCCTAAAAAAAAAAAAAAAAGTCTGTTCTGATGTATTTATAATTAAAAGAATAAAGACATTAAAATGCACTA
Source organism: Chaetura pelagica (assembly GCF_000747805.2). Lineage (NCBI taxonomy): Eukaryota > Metazoa > Chordata > Aves > Apodiformes > Apodidae > Chaetura > Chaetura pelagica. The sequence goes on along the minus strand of NW_009953761.1, from coordinate 6,800,908 downwards.
GTAATAATAATTTAAAAAAAAACAAAACACAAAAAAACAAAACAGAATGTTTATTACCTCACAAGTAAAGCTTATACAGTAGGATAGAAAAGGCATTAACAAGAAGTGCAATTCCTGTTGAGCAAGAATGCAAGGTATTGTAATGAGAATCTGAACTGCTGTGACATATCATCTTTCATTTGCTCCAGATTTCACCCACATTATCATTTGCTCCAGCAATCTGCTAGTCATTTTTATGGAAAATTATATTTAATATTTCCTACAGCAAACAATGACAGAACGCCATGCTCATCCTCATAAACATGCCAGATGCAAGGAAGCAAGGGAATGGCTAAGTCTTTAGTTGTCACAGAAATGATGATATTTTTTGTACTTTGAGCAATCTGTCAGTAGTACTTAATCAGTTTGGTTGTGTAATAGATTTTTCATGTGATACTTCTGCATCTGATCTGCCAGATGAAAACAAAAATTGCTTCGTATTATAAAGAATTATAGGACTTAGTTTATTCTGACTATTGCTCCTTTCTGGATTAGTATTTCATGTGAAAGATCTTGTTTCTGACTTTTGGCAACCATTCCTGGCTCCTTTTCATTGGCTTTGATTTTGGATTAGATCCAAAATCTAACTTGTAAGACTGGTGGCATATTTCCTTGATAATTTATTCTTTGCTGTATCCTCTGCAACAAAGCAGCAGGTTTACTAGTGATGTATCACTTTCACTTCCTTTTAAGAGCTGAGAACTATCTTTTCTATGATGATTACATACAATTTCTCTGTGTGAACAAGATAAATTAGTGTTATGCTTAAAACTGATTATTTTGATTTCTGGCATCATATGTCTGTAATGTACGAAAAGTGTTTATATGTCTGCAAATTAAAGCTATATATTTTCATAATAACATACTCTCTGTCTCTCTCCTAGAATTTTAATAACAAAGCTAAATAATATTTTAGTCATAAGAATGGCATATTTCACAAGTGCTTGGGTGCTGGTTATCTTGACTGACGTGTCATAATACCTGGCCATATTAATAAAATTCAAATTCAGTTATGCTGTACTTCTTGAAATTGCTGGCAAAGACAATTGCATTTCAGCTGCTGGGACAGCAGCTGATACCTGTTTTAAACATAGAGAATGCAATTTGAAGCATTTTAAATTTTTTTCTTTATATGGGCACATTATGGGCACGTTACTTCACCTCGAGCCTGTTGGAAATGTTGGAGCTTCTTAAAGATGCTGGTTCTGTTTAGCCTAAGTAATAGTATTAATATAATACCCAGATTATGCCATTATACCTATAACAAATAGCTTTGTTGTTTTTGTTTGGGTTTGTTGCTTTTTTTTCCAGTTTAAAAATATTTTCTGTTTATACAGTTTGTTAGCTGCATTTCATGGAAAAGCAGTTCAGCCTGTCAAAAGGTTAATTACCTATTTATTTTTTTTTCATATTATTAAAATATGAAAGTGTTATTTGTGCCTGAAATGCATTTGTTAGAAGAGAATTGTTTATTATTATTATAATTGTTTATTATTATCTCTGAAGAAAAATGACATTAATCTTTTGGAAATGGCTTCAGTATTACAGATACTCTGTATTGTTGTGGTGGGAAAGCTAGACCTTCTGTGTTTTCCTCTTCAGGAAGGAGGCAAGGTAACTAAAGGGAACATAGGATTCTTTTCATTGCTCTTCTCTTACTAGAATTATCAGTCTAGTATCTTCTCAAGACAATTAAAATAGGAGAAAATCCAAGACTTAAGAAATACAATAAAACCATAAATCTGATTCTTCAGTGTATGTTAATGTGACACTGGGCTGATATTTTTATCCAGGTTTGACAAACACAGTCCTGAACCTCTTGGTTAAGCTTACTGGGTTTCAAAGAGCTGTTCTTTTTGCCTTTTTTTGATTTGTTTAGTTCAATCACATTCCTAATGCATAATAAAATATAATGGTATGAGTCTGTTAAAACCAAAGTACTGCACACAAAGCATTCCGCTCACGTGATTTTCTACACACTTAAGGAAAACTGGTTTGAAATCACACCTTCAGCCATACCAGCACCACTACTTATGAAAAAGTTCACCCTGAATAATACTTCATAGAGTAATAGCATATTTTTGCCTTCCTGTGAGTAGCCTTTGGGTAGGTAATGTCACTGAAGATGATAAAAGAAGCAGAGTGAGTTGTTTGGGTTTTTTTTAATTCCATATTTTGAGTTCCTAAAATACATAGAGCTGGTAGCAACAAGTAATAAACCTGCAATGTCAATCCTGACGGTGATTAGAAAAAAAACCACCAAGAATCTTAAATTCATAGAAATTAGATTTTATTTTTTTTTCTCAAAAGGAGTTCTTTCTCTGTGGAAAAATGCTTGATATTGTCTATATAGCAAATATTTGTGCTGTTGCTATTTCCAAAGTATCCCTTACAGAAATCCCTTTCACGTGAAAACACTTTTTTAATGTGTATAACTCAAGTAAATTAGACTCAAATATAAAAGGCCTATTTTATTACCATCGTGTGCAGTGTACTTGCCAAAATATATGCAAATCTTGTCAACATTGGTAGTTGAGCTGGCACAAAAATAAATGTCTCATTCATTTACAGTATTCATGGAACAATCTTAGAGTAAGTGAGTGCTCTTTGCTCATTTCTATAATAATTAGATTCTCCTAAACTTTGTGTTGCCAAAGCCTCCTAAACTTGCCATACACTTTTAAATTCAAATTAACAAATTAAAAACTAAAAGACAAGAAATGGGCAGTGAGCTCAGTGGCAGTGGACAGAGAAAATTAGCCTTCCCATTCTGTTTAGTATTATTCTTTTTAAAAGATCTAGGAGCCCCATTAGTCTTTGAAGTTACTGTTTTGATGCAAAATTTGATGCAAAAAGACTTCTTTACTGTAAGGGTTACAGAGCACTGGAACAGGATGCCCAGAGAAGTTGTGGAGTCTCCATTTCTGGAGACTTTCAAGACCCATCTGGATGCTTTTCTGTGTGACCTGCCCTAGGTAGTCCTGCTCTGACAGGGGCATTGGACTAAATGATCTCTAGACGTCCTTTCCAACCCCTAACATTCTATGATTCCATGAAAACTAACCTTACACCTGGCTAAATATCAATAAAGGATGAGATCTGAAGTTGTGGATGGGGAATTAGAGTACATTGCATTTTCTTACATCAAAACCCAAAAAACAATTAGTCTTATGGCCTTTTACATCTATTTTCTAGTACTAAGGTTCAAGAATGCAACTGTGCCAGAGTCCAGAGGACAAGGTAAAAGTCTCCTACTCTCTTAATAGGATGCCTGATAAGAGGTACAATGTTAGAGGAAAACTTTGCCTCCCTGAAAGCAATCACGACCCCCTGATTGCTGACCAGGGTTTAAAAGTACGTTTTCTGCTCCCCCCTGCTATTTTGGGAAAGTTTCATTAAAATGCTCAGACGTGAAGAGGATAGATAATCCGTAACTAATATTTCACCTCCTGGTTCAAAGCAATGAGTTTTCAGGGAGCAGTCTAGCAGTTCAGCATAAGTGGAGAGATACAGCATCTCTGCCACAAAGAGCTCATCAGCTGAATATGCAGTGAGTTTCTTTTCATGATCCAGGTGTGTTATCAGAGCTGTGCAGGAAGCTGAGTGCCACCTCCCCTGTACTGTGCTTGTCACCAGCTTCTCACAGCCGTTAGTTTCTATATAGATTCCGTCTTACTTGTGTAACTTGGAGTGAAAAACAAAGTAAAACAATTAATTGTCAAATCAGCCAGCTGAAATACAAAACTTTGGTTTAGACAACTCTCCTTTGAGAAACTAAGCATATTCATCTTCCTTACCAAAATTATTTTGTTTTAAAAGAGATGCCGAGTGAAAATTCAAGTGGAATTAAAGTTATTCAGCACCCCCACTTCCTACAGAGTAATGCCCTTTTTTTTTTTTTTATTAATTTTATTTTTTATATGAGTAGTTGTTGCTCAGACAGTTGAAGGAATTAGTTTTATGCTTTATTTTAATAGTGTGGAAAATGTTCTGAGGAAACAACTTGAAAGCTTCTAACTTACTGGTTCCTAACAGGTTGCTCAGAGATATAAAATCTCAAATGATTGGCAACATGTCATGATTTACAGTTTCATGAGTTAAAGCATGTGCAAAAATATCTGTGCAGGTGGCATTGTTATTTTCTTTTCAGTCTATGCACCAGACTGAACCATCAGGTAAGGAGATAAAACTGCCAGCTGCATTCTGGAATGGAGGGAATTCAAGGATTTTGGCTCACAAACAAATGTAAAGTTAAACTGGTCTTTTTCATACTATAAATGAGAAAAATGTTTTCATTCTTTTCAGGACAGATTTATAAGCTATGTACTCTTTCTAACATGTTACATACAAATGTTTCAGTGCTTTCTGCTATATTTTTGTTCCAGTTTTGACAGGGAACGAATTTTAAAGGCCAGATTTCAACTCCTAAATATTTCTGATGACAGAGTGCTTTGAACAGATACTAAGAAAACATCATTCTGAATGAAGAAGTATTGCATCATTTATCATTAATTCAGTCATTCATTTCACTGCATGTGAAAACAAATCTGTCTTTAAGTGTTGACTTTGCAGGTTTTCATGGTGCTAGCTAATGCAAAACGTATTTAACTGAAATACATTGTATTTAAGCTTTGTTCAAATTGAGAGGACTTGCATTTTAAGCACCAAGTTGGATGTTGCTCTATTCCCTGCAGCCCTAGCAATGTAAATTTAGTCATGTGTCCTAACTATTTTGCCTTATTTTCCATCTACAAAGTTTTGATTAAATATGTATCTTCAGAGCAAGTTGTTGAGGTGAGAACTGTTACCTTTTTTATGCAAAACCGGTTCAAAGTTAGTGACAGTTTGGTTTCTCTGCCTATGTGTCAGCCTCTAGTGCTACTTGAGATGCCTTGAGGTATCCCACCTGGCATCCAGCTGCTAGCTGGGAAGAGTGCAGGCTCTCCATCAATGAGCTACCGTATCTGCCAGCCCAGTGTGGGTGCTTTGGATATTTTAGGAGAGCTTCACTATACACCCATTTTTTAATGTGATTCATCTCCATATTTACACATCTACACCGAAATGTCTACAGTCAGGTATCAATCAGTGAGCTAGGAGTCCAAGCTTCCACTATAGTCTGTGATTCTCGTTAACACAGTCAACAGAACCATAGTGCTTCAGCTTGCTCAAAAGTAGGAATTCAGGGCAAGATTTATCTCCTCTGAGTATTAATATCAAGTGAGCTCTAGAATGCCATTGCTCATATCAAATTTCTGCACTGGGCTGTCAGGAAGACTTGTACTTTTCTAGAGTAGTAACTAGATACCAGGACATGACATGAGAGAGCTATTGATAGACGTGTATCCCACTGGTGGTGACACATCAAGTGTATCAACCTCTCAGCTCCATTGAGTACAGCTTGACAGACTGTAATGGGAACATAAAACAGATCATACAGAGCCATCTGATCCTTAGCATCAGAGCCGAAAAGAGACATGCAAGTCTAAAATGTAAGACTCTGAAGCCTGAATTCATCCCATCTAATTTTGGTGATTTAGTAAAGCCTTCTGTGCTCTCTGCTGTGAGAAGAGAGATAAAAAAAAATATATTTTTTTGTTTGGTTTTTGTTTGGTTGGTTGGTTTTTTGTTTTGTTGTTGTGGGGGGTTTTTTGTGCAGTTCGGGTCTATTGTGAGTACTGGAGTTATTTACTTCTCTCCACTAAGTCTACACGTAAGTCAGAGTAAGTAAGATTTCACTTTTTGTTTCAGTCAAAGAAGAGAAACTGCGACAATGAAGTGAACCACAGATTGCAGTGCTAGGCACTCCCACTGGTACTGTAATGCATGGAGTGACCCTGGTGTCTCAGAGGGCACAGGAAGACACAGTCAGTGCAGGTGCCTGGAGCTCACAAGACTTTAAGTGAGCTCTAGAATGCCATTGCTCATATCAAATTTCTGCACTGGGCTGTCAGGAAGACTTGTACTTTTCTAGAGTAGTAACTAGATACCAGGACATGACATGAGAGAGCTATTGATAGACGTGTATCCCACTGGTGGTGACACATCAAGTGTATCAACCTCTCAGCTCCATTGAGTACAGCTTGACAGACTGTAATGGGAACATAAAACAGATCATACAGAGCCATCTGATCCTTAGCATCAGAGCCGAAAAGAGACATGCAAGTCTAAAATGTAAGACTCTGAAGCCTGAATTCATCCCATCTAATTTTGGTGATTTAGTAAAGCCTTCTGTGCTCTCTGCTGTGAGAAGAGAGATAAAAAAAAATATATTTTTTTGTTTGGTTTTTGTTTGGTTGGTTGGTTTTTTGTTTTGTTGTTGTGGGGGGTTTTTTGTGCAGTTCGGGTCTATTGTGAGTACTGGAGTTATTTACTTCTCTCCACTAAGTCTACACGTAAGTCAGAGTAAGTAAGATTTCACTTTTTGTTTCAGTCAAAGAAGAGAAACTGCGACAATGAAGTGAACCACAGATTGCAGTGCTAGGCACTCCCACTGGTACTGTAATGCATGGAGTGACCCTGGTGTCTCAGAGGGCACAGGAAGACACAGTCAGTGCAGGTGCCTGGAGCTCACAAGACTTTAGACCTGCCTTTTGAACAATGTGTTACAGGCTGAAAGCTTCCATCTATTTGGGTTTCACTATCCAAAGGCTCTCACGGCTTGCTCTATCTATCTATCTATCTATCTATCTATCTATCTATCTATCTATCTATTTTTCCTACCAAAATATTACATGCAAGTCACTTCTATATAAAACAATAAAAATAGTTACACCTTTCATTTATGTGATGTCAGAGCACTCATTTAAGATGTGAGAAAATTTTGTTATCTTTCAAAGAGTGTCATCACTTTTGTACTTGGAGGGGATACTGAAAGCATCTCTTGGTAAGGACACTCTACAGCCTTCTTTTGGAAGCCGAGCTATTTTGTTTAATACAAGGATTCAAATGCTAAAATCCTCCCAGGTGTAGAAGACACATCATGTATGCCTACTAGATGAGCGTTCCAAGGAACTGGAGATACTTGGCCTTGAAATGGTGCTCTAAGCACTTTCAACACTTGTCTTCAAACAGTCAGTGGGGGTTGTGAGGGAGAAACTGGGGCAAACACAGTTTTGTGCTCTTCTCTCCATGATTAGCAGCTTCTGGTATTATAATAAAGAAACAAAAAAAGAAAATAAAGAAACAAAAAAGGAATTTGAAACATTGAAACAGTTACCTCATAGATCTTTTTCAGAGGTATTTGTCTTCCCGTAGTTCAGAATAATTTTAATCCTCTTTATTCATGCTGCAATCCCACTAAAATTGCAATCTTATTACAGTTATGTAGTAGAAGCTGGTCTTCCTCTGCCTAAAGCTCAGTTTTCTAAGGAATGTATTTATAAAGGCTCTGGCTGACAAGCAGAGTACAAAGAAGAACTGCATCTCAGGATGCACTTTACTTCAGGATGGACTGAAGTAGAAAACAGCAGAAGGCAGTAAGAATAAATAAATACAGAAAAAATGAAAGGGCTCTTTACAATGATTGCATGTGGGAAACAAAAGTGGTCGAAAACAATATAAATATTTTTTCTGGATCTGCTGGGCTTACTAAGTATTAACACCAGTGCTAATTGTCCCCTTTCAGCAGTATCTCATCCCTTTCTTAAGGATAAGAACTCATTGCAAAGAGCTGAGATTTTGTGTCACGAAGTACTAACACAAAATACATTAAAAACTGATTCTCATTGTCAGCAGGTCAAAGTTGTACAGAGAAATAAAAGCTTTGAGTAGAGTATCTTTAAAGTGTCTGTTTCATTATGATAACATTTTCTTTTCATGGTGATTTTCTGTAGTGTTACTATGCTGGGTGCATTCTTTTTTGCTAACTCAGGAAAAAACATCCTATTAGAAACGTTTGCATCTTCTCAGCCAAGACAAAAGCTGGTGCTGTGACATTGTATTTCCAATGAATGTTGTTAATTAAATTAGATTTTTTTGGTGACAATACACATATACCAGACATGCTTCTGTGCTCACTTTCCAAAATTACATCATGAAGACGAAACTGTCCTCTTCGTATTTATAATCAGAATAAACATTTCATTACAGTAGTAAGAGAGTTTTTATATTGCTGTGTTAACAGAGTATAAATCCTGTAGATGTTTTTATTGAAATATATTCAAATGGATGCCTTGCATATCTATCTAGAAGTCATCTGCATCTATGTTTTGAAGGTGTATTTTTTCTCTATCTCTTTGTAAGTCATAAGATAAAATCAAAGGCCACACAGTTGTCTTGCTGTTCTTTTTCATTTATTTCTATTTACCAGGCTAAACTTAGCTGAATTGAAAGCACATCTTTAAGTGACTTTTTAAATTTTAATTTAATGTTAAGAAATATCATATATGAGGTTATGCATCTGAATCATAGATATATGAATATCTGAAAATCCATAAGAGAAGCAAGTATGCAGGAAAAAATAAATGTTTTGGAGTGTAATTCAACCTTGAAAGTTCAGCATAACATAACTAATGTATTAAACTCCTCAAGAACATTTTTCACCATGCTCAGACACAATGAAAACTCTTCAATACTTTCACTTGTACATACTTAGAACACATCTTCAGAGTCTTTGCTACACTCCTTTCAGGAGATGAGTAGCCTCATCTCTCACTAATGCAAATCCAGTTGAAAAGTGTTCAAGTGTTTGTATTAAACTGTAGTTTAATACACAAAAAATAAGCCAGCCAACATTGTCCATCCCTATTACAGCTATTTCGAAGACATCAAAAATGAAATGTTAAAGGAACATAATTTTTTTATTGTAAATGACATTCTCTATTTCCTTTGATATTGAAACTTATCTTCCATCATCTACCAAGAGTAATTTTATTTGACAGAATGCATTGGACAAATAGCTTCATCAACATTATTTTGATCACTTACAAAATATTGGAACAAAATCCCCTGTATGATTTTTTGCACACTTTTACGTTTTGAAATTTAAAAGTTACATTATTAATAAGCAAGATTTTTTCTCTGTTATTATCAGCTATGATACAACCTCATAACGTATTCAAACATTTTTATCTGAGTATGTTTTCCATAGTCTCTGCTAGTATATGATGTTTTTACAAGTATATACTGAAATGTGGCTCGAAGATTAATGACATTAAAAACTACTGAAGGCTGAATTTTAAATTTTTGGAACAACCAGAAATTCCAAGTAATGAGTGATTCCCAGCTCACATTCACGCCACCTAAACTTCAGACATCTATATAACAAGTTAGAAATGCATTAGAGATTGCATCTCTAATCAAGCCAACTCTAGGAGATGCTTATTGAGAATATAGATGGTTTATGACAGTGCCTGCATTGCTCCTAATTCACTCTAGAAAGATGTTACATCAGTGTCCTCATAAAGGTACCTCAGTTAAATATCTCAAATTAAAGAGTTAATTGAGACTAGAACAAGAGACAGACAGGTATCGTATTTCCCTTTCCCAGTTACCATGGAGAGGAAGCACTCCTGAAGAGTTGCAGTGTGTAAAACCACTATACATATTGAGACAACTTCCCTCTCTTTTCCAAATATGGAAGCGTTTGTGTGTGTTTGTTTTTTAATTTAACCTTTGCAAGTGTGGAAGTAATTTTTTTTGAAGTGGTGGGGACAGCTGCATTTGACAGAACTGACACATTTTTTGCCACGGTCACTTGCTGTTTGTAAAACCGAAACCCCACAAATCTTAAACATAATTAAATACAGCAGACATAGAGGCAATGAAAGCAGTCTCCTTCCTGCTCTGTCTTCCTGAGTCTGCAGGTGATAGATTGCAGTGTGCTGACTAGGCAGCTCTCTGATGGAAGTTGTATATGTGATAAGAAATGCTGAGTGGGAATGGCAAAAACAGTATGTGTTTAAATATGCAGAAGGGGAACATTCTTTTAGCCTAATTCCTTCTAGCCTAATAAAATGGCACAGATTCCTGGTACAATTTTGAACTGTTGCACATGTCAAATATTTAGAGCACTACCAGCATCATTACCTCTTCAGTAAATAGCAGACAGTCATTGTCAAAATTACGTGGGCCCATTTACTTTTAAAGTTAAGACTATTCAGAAATTATTTACTTGAATTTAGGGTACTTTAAAATTGAGTGTTCTGCAGAATTACCTGGGTGAAAAAAAGCAATTTGATATGTGAAACCTATCTTCATAGTACATGCAATTCTTATGAACTGTTTTCAGATAATGGTTGACAATAAGCTAGTATAAAATTGAAAACTTTCACATAATGTTATGGGGTTTAGGTCACTTTACAGCAGCTTCCAGTAACTAAAAAAATCAAAAGACCAGTATATTTATGAGTTTAATCTATCTGAGATGTATTAAGGACAATAACAGGAAGTGTAACACCCTTTTGAGTACGTTCTTTAAGGGTCAAATTCAGAACTTCTAGTAGTAAAATTAATATGCATTAGGCTGTATTTCATTGATATTTGGACACATGATTACTTTCTAAGATGTTTTTAAGCAGATACTATTGATTTTTACTAAAGCATATTCCCCCCAAAAAACCCCAACAAAATAAATATATGAAAGGATGCCAAGAAATTAAATGTAGCTAAGAACAATGAAATAGGTTGTTGTACTACAAAAAAAAAAAAAAATAATAAAAAAACCCATTTAAAAAGGGTAGAGTTTCAGCAGAAAACAAAATAGAAGAAGAAATAAAACCTATCAGGTGCACATGTGTTGGTAGAATGAGGCAGGAAAAGAGAAAACTTAAGGATTTTAAGAACTAATGTGTAAGTAAAAGAAAAAAAAGTCCAAAAATTATACACCCATGTGTATGTTGACTTTTTTCTTCTCTGTTTTATAGGACTTCTACCTATGCCAGCTTAATTCCAGGTATTCTATATATAAATCAGTTCACTGATTTTTTTACCCTCCTCTGACTTCTTCTCAGAAAGTTTTTTTCTTTGGTATATAGTGACATGATCTCTCATCCTTTGTTAATTAGATGTGTGCGACCTCTTGCCAATAATAAATATTAGCTGAAGCTCAAAAGATAAATATGTGCTGCAGTGAAACACCTGACATATGCTTAAGAACTGAAACTCCCAAGAGAAAAGAAATAAACAGATGGGAAAGTTAATGCAGGCACAGGTGAGACAAGTAACTGTGACAGAATAAAGACGTTGATGAAAGAATTAAATCCATATTATTAACGTTGAACAATGAATAAAACTGTAATAGGCCATGAAATAACAAACTGACAAAATTATTGTTGATATTTCGTGGGGTAAGTTAGATGCATTTTTCTTTGAGAATCTTGCTGCTAAATAAGTGAGTTTGGACAACCAACTAATAGCTCAAACTTGGTAACTTGAACTTAGTTCAAATTTGTTAAACAAATCAGAATAAAAATAACTTTTACAGCACAGAAACACAAAACTTCTAGAGGAGAATCTGGTACTTCTTTTCACTCAAAAGCACAACAATACTCCAGGGTACTCCTGGAGTTTTTTAAGATTGTATATCCACTTCAGCTGCAAACTTTGAACACAGTCTCCTCATCTGGGAGTTTGAACTACTGCTGCTCCCTAAAAGAATGTTGCAACTACTGAAATGCAGTAGAGAGAGGAATTTTCATTGATTGGGTGATGAGTGCGAAAGAAAAAATGCTATGTATTTCATGAGGATTGAAATGTATTTCCTATACTAAACTGGATACTGGACAACAGGTACCAGAGATCAAGATTTTTTCTAGGTTTGCTGGTGGTTCACCTGTTTAAATCACAGAGTAACTAGAAGAGTATAGATGTTATACCAATATTTAGTAAGGCTAGATGGAATTACTCAAACATTTAAAACCCAAATAATCCATAAAACCTAGACAAAATAAAGAAGGAAAATGAAGATAGCAGTGAGTTTAAGAGGATGAACAAACTAAAAGCATTTGGTAATTGTCGCTCAAACCAGGACAGTAATGTATCTGAAATAAAATACAAATGCTTAAAAAAATTATTTACAAAGCAAGACTACTTTTAATAAAGTATCTGGTATGAACTTTGAAATATAGCAATTGCAATAAAATCTATTGTCAACTCAGCTACTGGGCCATGTTTAAAGAATTGTTTTTTCATATAGTCACTTTGGTATGTTCACTAAATTAAACATTCCTCTATCACTGTAATAATTTAATACTTGGATTAAGAAAACTAGACAGTGCAGTGGATTGGCCCTTGGCAGGCACCTGGCAGTCCACCTGAGAGACTCACCACAGAGAGGTTCTTAAAGATAAAATAAACTGTTCTCCATCAAAGTATTTGTACAACAATTTTTGAGAAGCAGATTAATATAAGCAGATTCCATCAGACCAAAAAAACAATCAATGCTAAAGCAGAGGCATCTTCACTGAGGGTACTTCTTGGGATGAGATAAAGAAAAGAAGCACATTTTTTGTTCTATACATGTAAAATAACCTTTGCCCATAATCAGTCTCCATATGTAGAATGACTTCTAGCGAAGAAAACTGAATACAAATGTTTCAATATATTTTTGTGCATTATTGAAGTTCTCAGTTTCTTTATTTATTTTTTAAGTAAAGTAGTCTTTTTCTGTCTCTTCTCATCCTGCAGCAATGGAAAGTACAAGCATAGTGGTGTAGTGAGCATGTTTATGCATGTTCAGTTGTGAATACATATGTATATATGTGTGATGCTTGTGAAAGCTGTACAGCATGAACACTAAATTGGAAACATGCATTTCAACTCTGCATTGAAGTTTTAGGTTATACAACCTTTTTCCAATCTCTGTGAAAGCCTTGTCTCTTGTACCTGTCCAGTCATTTCAATACTTCTTTTGAGCAGCCTGGACATGAAGTTTCATCTACAGGGTTCGTTTGGCTGAGGGAAATCATTATTTGAAATTCAAAGCAGAGGCCACCAGGGACCCCATATGGAGAAGGAAGGATCAGAGCAAGGATTCTTGCTCATCGTTCAAGTGGAAGAACCCCATACAGGGCTCCCCTTTCTCAGCTCTGCAGGTGAGGTAAACTGGTGTATTACATGGATAACCAAGGCAGGATGGGCTGGAAATAAACTACTCAGCTGCATCTAATTGAACATTTGATAGCACTGAAAAGTCCAGTGGGATCTTAGTACTTGGTGATTAGTGGGCAGATGACCGCAATAAATGGGGACATTAAACAGAGGAACTTAAGCAATACTGCATAACTGTGACCTAGCTCAGTTTGAACTAACTTGGAAATGATAGGTCCAATATCCAGTTATTGCTCTTGTGAGACTGTCATTCCTCCCAAAGACAGTACTGTAGGCAGTTGTATACTGGCCTTATCATTGTTTCTTTAACTACTCTGAAATATTTTTATAATCCCCAAGAGTTTTGAATAAAATAAAGCATTGCAGTTAAACAATAAAATCCTGATCCTACTCACTTCATATTATCCATCACAGATAAATAATTGCTCTAAATTGACATAAAACATAACCAAGCTTGTTTTTTATTGAGCTATTACAGCAAAGACTCTTAAATTTTAATAAGCCCATTGTGGGATTCCAGCCTTTAATTATTTTCATTTCAGTCAGTGCCATCCTCTCGGCTGATCTCTGTAACAATTAGCTGCACTTTGGGTTGTAAGTCACCAGTGGAGCTTAATTTTGATCTCAGATGTGGTGAGAACCCAGGGAAGCAAGGAGCTAGGCACTTTCAAATGAAAGCGCGTATCTTGGTTTATCTTGAGTCTGTGAAAGACATCAGGTTGCTCTATGATATACAGGAAATAGTATCGATTCTAGAAATCGGCCTGATTAAGGCAGGGTTGACTCACTAGAATTAGGCTCTTGCTATGAAACCCCAGAACAAACAAAAGCAGACAAGAGCTAAACTAGATCAACCAACTAACAAGTCAGTGACACCAAGTCCCCAAAATAACTATGTATAACCATTAGGTAGGCTTGAATTTAAGTAGGTACTTTCTTATTCTGAAAGAAGGCAGTTGTTAGAAACCTTGCAGGGAGGCATGGGATTGGATGGGTATATCCCCATGTAAAAACCAAGAATTTTCCAGATGCTGTTACAATAAATATAAAATATATTTGTATATAAATACAGGTTTTCAATAGTTTTTGACACAATTTTTCTACTAGTTTAAGCTTTGCCTTCTCTGAAAATTAAACAATAATTTGGTTTGAGGATCTCTCATCACTGCTTATCAGTAGTAATATGCTTGCTAAGACAAGAGTTAGAGTTGCTGAAAACAGTGATAGTGTTAAAGCAAATGCACTTAATCCACAGTATCTTGTAGAGAAAGAGCAGAGAGAAAAACTTTATGCTCGAAAACTGTATTAGCTGGGGACAAAATGCTAGAAATCAGAAAGGATATATTTAGAGAAAGGAGTCAAAGGACAGTCAGCCCCATGTCTGTGGTGATAACAGCCTTGCATCTGCCTTATCTGAACTCTTGAAAGAGTTCAGAAAGAAAAATACTAAAAAAAAAAAAAAAAAGTTGTATTGACCTATAATTAAGTGGTAACTTTCCATTCACATATATCCCAACACAATATTAATTATTTCAGAGCACATGAAAATTTAAGTTTTGGTTCATTTTGAAAAAAGTGAGGCAGCAAAGAAATGCTGGTGGAAGTGAAGATGTTGCCACTTTTTTGTTATTTAATAATCCTATTTATTTATTTTTCTTCCTCTCTGTGGCAGACCTGTATTCACTTTCCTTCTTTGCATGAAGCTCTTTAAGTCCATATCTAAAGAAAATACCCTAATGCTATTGCTTTATTTAGTGTAGCCGGCCACTCCTAATTTCTTTTACTGTTGTTGTATTTTGAATAAACTATTAAATATTAAATAGAGTTCAGATGTCTTTTCTGCTGGCTAAGAATAGTAACCATGAAGCCTTCTCTGCTTATCTTTCTCCTTTCCTTTGTTTTATGACAGTGAAACTTCCTAATTTGCTGCTAATTTTTAAAATCAAATTAGGTTCTTCATTTGTGGGTAGATACATAAAGGAATACATTTATTGTTGCTTTGTTACAGACCAGAATACTGTGATTTTTCTAAGGGAAGTAATAATGAAAGCATTAGTAAAAAGGAAATAAGTGATGAAAGTCTAAATAACCTCCACAGTAACAGCCATCCTCTACATCAAGTATAAATATCTTATGTAAACCATACACACAGTGAAGAAGCAGGAAGAAGCAGTTCCACAAGTCTGTCTGCAGATGCTGTGAAGCACTTCATCTATTGTTCTGTATGTACAAGCTCTTCATAAGAGACTATATAATCATGTGTTCAGAGAAAAGTAAGCAGAGAAGCACTGAGGTTCTGACCATAGCTTCTGAGCCCCATCATCTTCTTCAGTGTTGGATGGGCTGTATCTGTGTTCTGCATTTATTTCCCTTTGAAGTGGTTAATCAGGTGAAGTGTACTCTCTAATTATTCTTCAGCTGAATCATCTGTTAAAAGCTTTCACTCTCTTTGTCTCCAGCTACCAAAATCCAATATGCCCAAACAATTCATAAACTCTGTCCAAAATTTTTTAACACCTTGGATCCTTCTATTAGATTTGAAAAATATAAGTATAGAGAGGAGTTCTTCAATGATCTCGAAGTGAGTGATGGACTTTAACAAGTCTTTGACTCAATGGTATTGCATACAAAGTTAACAGCTTCTTGGGAATTTGCTGGAGAACTCTATCCCTAAATGCCTTGCAGAATGCTAGTTAAACAATGTTGACAGCAATAGGTTGTGTCAGGAACAGTTTTCTCACATCTTAGGTAATATACAGAACTACTGTGTAAGCGAGTAGAAGTGAGTACCCGTTATCTGTCTGATTACGGGGAAAAAAAAATAAATAAATAAAATAAATAATAATAATTTAAAAAATGTCCAGTGCAGTATGCAGAACTGAGGATTGGAATCTAACCCAGAATCACAGAATTGTATAAATACTTGAGTTGGAAGGCACCTCAGAAAGTTATTTGGCCCAAAACCCTAGCTCAATCAAGGCTGCTTGCCCTATAAGAAAGCTGCTTGCCCAGGACCAGATCCAGGCAGCTTTTGAGTATCTCCAAGGACGGAGACTCCACAACCTCTCTGGGCAAACTGTGCCAGTGCTCTGTCACCCTGACAGTAAAATAAGTGTTTCCTGATGTTCAGAAGGAATCTCTGATGTTTCAGTTTGTGCCAATTACCTCTGATGCTATCCCTAGACACCCAGCTCTGTAATTTCTGTACCTTTCCGTCAAATGTTTATGTACATTGAAAAAATCTCCCCTAGGTTTTCTCTTCTTTAGTTTCTTATAAAGTTTCTTCTATAAAGCACCCTTTTTCTTTTTTTTTTTTCTTCTTGTATTTGTAGATGAGAAACCTCATCATACTTACTGTGATATTAGAGTTCTCTTCATCCAGAAGCTGTGTACATCATACAAGTTATACCACAGTGTTTTCAATTATCATTTCAGTGGATTAAATATACACCGGTTTACGTAATGAACCACGATATCTCATCTAATCATAATTCAAGTCAGCTTTTACAGCATAACTCTAAGTTGCTAAAGTATCAGATAGTTCTGTACTTATCATTTTATAAATGTTAAAGGTTATTTTCTATTAATGATTTAAAAGTGCACCAAAGTACCACATAATTTTTTAGGGAAGGAACAGATGTAAATTCTGAGGCAATTTGAATAGACAAGATCTCTAGTCCCATTATTCTTAACATTTTTTCTTGAGTACTATATTTGTCTTTACAAAGAAATGAACAATAAAAAAAATAATAATAATTTGCCAAGTATGCCAATTTACAGCCTTGAAAAGATTGCAGAAATGCTTCAAAATCACATTTTCTTTGCAATTTTTTTTGACGGTAATAATCTTTTATCTCAGTGCATTGTAAACGTAATGACATTTTTCCATTACTAATGACCAGACACAGGTCTCCAATGAAGGAAAATGATGGTGCAAGAAAAGGCATTACAATGAAAAGGTTAGTATTAGAAAATGCAGGTTTGGAGGAGATTTATTTTTGAAGTTTATCCTTACCAGTACTTTCCTTCTGTAAGCCATCAACAGTCAGATGGTTTACAATCAATGCATTCAGTCTAACCACTATCTAAAACGAATTCAAAATTAATTTATCTAAAAGCTGTGCAGGAATTAGAATGATAGAAAAATACCATTCTGGTTAGCTATACTCTAGTTCTAAGTTATCTACTCAGAACTTTTAAGTTAGGCAGAGATCTAACAGGAAGTTCATTCACCTGAGGGACATGATGATAATTTGACCTTTATACCTCTAAATCCAAAGTTGCAAATTTAAAACATTGCTGTTCAATTACTGTCGCTACAGCATTTCCAAAAGCAATGAGTTAGCTTTTTTTCTGACTCAAGAGCTCTGTAAAAGAAGTTTATTTTGCCATGTCAATATCTACAGCAGCCTAGATTCCAGTATAGTTTAAATGATGATGCACATGTAGGGTCCAGCTTATCTTCTGGAGAAGGTGCCTGAAACACCAGACAAATCACTCCTTCAAATTGTCAGTGTGTTTCTTCCTGCTTTACTGGGAACTCAGAGCCACTAACTCAGACCGAGGTCTGAGTTAGTCTACAGTTAGCGAGATTGAATCCTATTCACAAACCCCACACTGGGCTTCACAAATTAAGGCAATCCTTAGGCAAAACTCCCAGTGTAGGCCTTTCCAACTTCATTTCTATCCATCAACAGGAGCGAGCCACTCAAAGAACTCAGGAAGAATTCCTTTCTTACATGACAGTTGTAGTTAGCACAACTTCCTATTGTAATAACGAAATGGCTTAAGCACTTTCTCTAGAAGCTATATACCAAGGTTTAGTTATTCTTTAGCAGGCAAACCCCAGATACATGTGTGGTGAGTATTTTTAGATTGCCTTTCAGAGTCAGCTTGTACTCCTGTACTGTTAAAGGATCTTACAGCACCCACTGCTCAAGGGGCTCAGGGGGATATTTAACCCACTTATTTTGATACCTAAAACAAGTCTTTGGTGAAAAAAAATGTTATGTAAATCAAAGAGAATGATTCAGAGATTCTGGTTTTTAAATACTATTTTAAGTTGCCCAAATTCAGTCAAATTTTTTTAAATCAAAACCTCCTCCACATGTTTGAAGGTAAATAGAAACACTATGAAGTCAATTATAGACTTTCACCTTTACCAAAGTTCTGCTAAGGTTCAAATTCAAAGTTATAGGTGTGTGATGAACACAACACACAGCAGCCATTGTCCTTTTACAGAAAAAATAAATCTGTTTTAAAATGGTTCTCAAGTTTTGGGGGAGGATGATGGAGGACAAGTAAGAGAATGACAGTGTGATAATTAAAGTAGCTGCCCAGAAATGAGAAAGATGTACTCGGTTCCCTCAGCTGTCTAAAAGTCCTGAAACCAGTATCGCCAATTGCCACAAAAATCTTAATTTAAATCCTATTCAATTCTGTTCCTTTATTTCAAGCTGAGTGCCTGTGCAGCCGATGTTAATAGACTCAGGAAATTAACTCTCAGTCCTTCGAGAATTTGAGTATTAAACAATATATTTTTCTTCTTGTAGTCAAAGTAAAAATTCCTACTTTCCATAGCACTGGCTGCTGAAATTTGTGGAAAAGAAAATCAGATTTCTTTCAGAAGTGAAAATGAAAATCTGGAAAGATAGGCTCAAAATTAGTATTTTCAACTTTTTCTTCTTACTTTTTTGTTTTTTAAATATTTCACTAATGCAATGACAGACAATACCCTTAACAACACTTCTCTTGACTTTAATGAAATCAGCATGGAACTGATATCCTTGTACCAAACTGGACCTACCAATACTTTCCATTTCCAATGATCTTATGTAGGTTGAACTATATCTTGTATTTAATGGTTCAAACTTTCAAACATTCAAGCAGCTTCTTTACCTTTACAGGTTTCACCCTGGAGTACTTATTCAAGGTGGCTTTTTAAAATTTATTTATTTTGAGTGGGGTTTTTGTGGTGGTTTGCTACTAGTCTGAGAACTGAAAATGTAATTGCTCTTTAAAGGATCAATTTACAACTTAACTTTACTGTTTGGCCCATTTGTAAAGTTTGCATCTAACATCCATCAATGTTATTTGCAGTCAGTAGTACAACCAGAAGTTAAAAAGGAAACAGTATATCCATGTAGAATTAATTAAGTTCAACCGTGACCTCATTACATTGATGCAGTGTAGTGCAGCTACCTGAAACCAAAACAAATTAATTTTTATTATATATACTTAAATTTCTAAGAACAATGTATCTCACCCAAGTCACAGGATTTCAGGAATGTATGGCTTTCATTCTAAAGTTCACCTGGTAGTTACAGCATGATAAAATGGAGCTTCCTTTTTCTCTTCTTCTTGTCTAAGGCTGTGACAAAAATTTTGTCTATACAAAAAAAAAAAGCACATGATCAGCTCATTGGCAGAAATTTACATTAATCAGATTTAATTGTAAAGTTAATACATGTCCTACAATACATACTAAAACTACAGAATATGTTCTATAGTCACTTTTAACCCTGTAAGAAAATTTACCTTCACTCCGCATGGGGAGAATGCTGTGTGGAATAATTTTTGAATTTTGAATTTTAGGGAAATTCCTAGGTGGTAATGATACATGGAGCTGTGACTCCAGCCACTGAATAACTACATTGATAAGAGTATATGAAGTATAAAAGTATTAATTCTTCAGATAAGAAATTTAATCTAGATTTTCTACATCCTACTGAAATACTCTTCTTGCTTCATCACAATCTGGGGTCTCACCTGTTATCCCTTCCTTGCCAGATATTCTACCCAAACCTGGGAAATTGTTCCAAAAGTGCTAAATTGAGAATTGAAATCAAACACAGCAAAAAGGCTTAGTTTGATGAAAATGACATTTTCTGAGGACAAAATCACTGTATTGAAGCATTCATGGTTGTTCGCCACCACCTCTGAGACTCTATTCTGATTACTATCTGCAAAATTTTCTTACTAGCTTGAGATTGGTTTTCTAACTAGATCCTCTGAAGAATGAGGATAAAATGACGTAACCTAATGTTGAAAGCACAGGATGAGGAAAGATTTAATTGTAAATCTAGTTCTGCTCAGAAATTGTTGTGATGTCATGGATAAATTACTGTTTTCTTACCGTCCCATCTGAGGGAAGAAGATGACAATATGAAATACAGAAAGGTAGTGAAATGGTGGTTCATTCACTGGTGAGTCTCGGAGCAGGAGAATACTTACAGATCTGCAGAAGTGTAAATTGTTAATCTAAAATAATTGTACCAACTGTCATATAGTCTTAATATAACATTTCTCCTGCCTTCAAAAGGATATTTTAGAAACACAGTGGGAAAGGAAGCAATGCTGACAACCATAATTTCTTTTTTTTGTGAAACTACACCTTAGATTTAGATGGGAAGCAGTGTAATTATAGAAGATACTGCATCACATACGAGTTATTATCTTGCATCTTAGCCCAAAGAGACAGTAAAGTCATAATTAATGCATTATATATCTAATTATGTAGTGCTGAAGAACACAGTGTGTAAGGTTCTTTTCAGATTGAATTATCATTATCACTTGCATCAGTGTACTTCCAGTAATCATGCTATATATTTATAGACAGCAGTGAATATGAATACAGTCCCATCAAAACTTCCACAATGGCAATGACAAGAATATTGCATTCATATCACTAACAAAAAATAAAATACACACCTTGAGACTGATAAATGTTCTCTACTATGTTTTACTGGGTAATTCTAGCACTCAGTAGCCTTCAGCTTTCCTATTAACAGCTGAAAATTATGCCAGGACCAAACACTACACATGACTAATGCTGCATTCTTGTGGGTTGTGTAAAAACCAGAGTACTTTTATTAAGAAATATCACCGTTACTTTTAGAGTAGATGTAATGTATTTGACAATTGAACAGTGGATTTTTGGGAAAGATGCAGCAAGCAGAGGAGAATTAAAGCATCTTTGGCTAGTATTGCTCCTAAGTGGAAAATTTTCTTCCCTTCCTCTGATTTTGCAGAGCAGTTAATATTGTCTTACCTCTGACCAAAGCATTCTGGAAACTAGAGTATCTGAAATTACATTGAATTATTTAATTGTGTGGACAGCAAGTAGTGAGTATCACTTCTAGACTGATCACATTTCTAGATGGGCATTGTTGTTCTATCTATGGTGTGAACAGAAACAATTACCAGGCCAATAAAGAAAGAGGTAGTGTTACATGGGATTGAAATAATGATTAGCACATTGACCTGGTTATGATACAAATTAACTTTCCCTCTTGTTTTTCTTCTTTTTAATAATTCAGGCATCCTTTCTCTGTGTTTGCTTACGTATCTTATGAATTTGCAGTCTTTATAATCTGGAAATATTATTAATATGCTCTTTCTGACACTTTAAAAGCTATTAAAAACAGCTTACAAACAAAAATTCAAATATATTCTGTAATGTAAAAGAAAATGCTCTGGGCAAATATGTTCTAAAATTGAAAAAGTACCTTGTTTTTATTCTGTTTTGTTTTGTTCTGACCCTCCTGTAGGCTTTGATAACATGATTAGTTACGTAAAAAGGGAAATAAAGTTAATGGACCTGCTTATTTATTTCTGTTGAGAAAATACTGGAATTCATATACATTAAGGAAAATACATTCCACACCAATAACCAATAAATATAAACCGGAAATATAAATCTGTAGGAAATCATCATACTGGAAAGAGGTACAGAAAGGGGGAATGAAGAGGGGAAGGAAAGAGAAAAAAATGAAGATGGAGAGGAAGATGGGATGAGGAGGGAAATTCCTTTGAACAGAAAGTGATTTTTTATCATACTGTAACTTGCATATTAAAATGTTACAGAAAGGTCCAGTAAAGACAAATTCTCGATTTATGTGTTTCTAACAGTAGCATACTATATGTTTGTATATTCCTTAAAATACAAAAAAATCTAAGTTTTTTCCTCAGTCCTATGCATTTTATACTACTTTAGATTTCTCTTCTGGTTTCTCTCTCTTGCATATAAATATATTTATTGTCACATTTGAAGTCTTGGTAGAACTTACTCCCACTTCTTTTTGATTCTGTTTTGAGTTGAGTTTACACAATTGGTTTGTTAAAAGTCTTTTTAGTTCCCCTTTTCTTACCACGTTCAGAGCCAGGTTAGTTCACTCTAACCCATATCAACCTATTTTCTCTTGTCTTCATTATCTTCATTATACTATCAATTTCTAACAACTTTTATGCACTAAAGGCTTCACAGTCTTACTGATTTAGCTTGCGGAAAAATCTGAAAGGCTGTATCAAGATTAGGCTTCATTCATCTCCATACACATTCTCAGATCTGTATGCCCATTAATTAAACAGAAAAGGCAGGAAATAAAGTATTATATTGTTTACTTCTAGAGGGTGAGTTTATGAAAACAAATATTAGATCAAAATACTCTGTGTAAAGGTTAGTTTTAGATAAACATGTATCATAAAATAAGTGTGATTCTTCCAAGCAGAACCCTGAACAGGCCAAAGCCTCTTGGCCTGAAGTTCAGAGATGCAAATATTAAGATGCTATTGGATATTAGAAGCACTGAACTTCAAATGCAATCAAACACCAATTACTCTTCACAATCATTTTTTTAATAGGATTTTTGCAAGGATCAGTCTCATCCCACCGAACTTAAGGCCTTCCAATACCTAAAGGGAGCCTACAGGAAAGATGAGGAGAGACTTCACCAGAGAGTGTAGCGACAGGACAAGGGGTAATGGTTTTAAACTAAAAGAGGGTAGATCTTCACTGCAAAGGAAGTAAGACATTGGAATATGTTGCCCAGGGAGGTTATGGATACCCTCTCCCTGGAGGTGTTCAAGGCCAGGTTGGATGAGGCTTTGTGCAGCCTGCTCTAGTGTGAGGTATCCCTGCTCATAGCAGGGAGGTTGATCCTGACGATCTTTAAGGTCTCTTCCAACCTTAACCATTCTATGATTCTAGGATTCTAAGTTTCAGGGAGCAGCAGGAGTGGGACTCCTCTCCAAGAAGGATGAGCTCAGACGCCAGAGTGGCCTCAGCACAAGCTGCCCAGTGCCTTCACTGATGGTGCAGAACTGCAGGATCTGAGTAGGGCAGCACTGGTGACAGTGACAAGGACCACTCACAGTGTTAGACAATTAATGTAAGCAGTCATGCCTGGGGTCCATCCAGAGTGACTAGTGAGAAACAGCTGATTACAGATCCAGAGATGGAACTAGAGATAAGCCTACCTGTAAAGTAATTCTGAGGTCTATTCATGAGACAATAGCAGGAGGTAAGAAAATAAATACTTTCTCTTGGGCCGAGAAGAGAAACATGAGCCCCTTCAGAAACAGTTTGTCTCACAAAGCTTTTACGTGCCATAGACCTATACGTTTTGTTTGTGAAGTGAATGACTATATGCAAATTCTACCCCAAAATATTGAGTCAGCAAGAGACAAACTTGTCATGCAAGTACTGTCTGAAAGAATTGAGAGGCCATATAAGACTATGAAATGCATAGACGTATGTAGACTCAACCAAATACTCTTCTAATCTATTTGTGTCTCACAGTGGCAACAGAGCAGATAAACATGGAAAAATACATAAGAATGGGACAAATACAGATAGCTGTGTCTTTGTGTGGTATATCACCTCAGCTAACAACATCAGTTTCAGAAAAGAAGAAGGCATTTCCTAAGATAGATGTGTCTTTATGTCTTTGTATGTAGTAACTCTTTCTTCCCTTAATTTGTCCAATATTTCTTTTGTACTCCATTGAAGGTTTTGGCATTCACATCTTGTGACAATGACTTCCAAGGTGTAATTATTGATTATATGTAAAAGTAATTCCTGGTCTTTTATAAAAACTCCTTGGTAATTTAATTTAATGAAATAGTAATTGTCCCCTATTCTTCTGCCATTCACTACTTTAATACAATTAATGATTTTACAGCTCTTCATCATGAAAATCTGTTCAATCTTCTCTTTTCCAGGATACACAGTCCCTCTTTGTTTAATTGTTTGTTATAAAGAAACTTTCTATATCTTTTGCCATCCTTGTCAAAGTACCTTTTCAAGTTCCTTGTGTTTTGAAGTGGAGGAAAAGGAAGCCTGAATAGACTTCACAAACAGTTGTAGATGTGGACTCACCATTGGATTATGCGGTAAAATAATTTTGGTTTCTTTAGTGTTCTTTCCTCTTTTTATAATAATTCTTAGTGTGCCTGTCTAAGTGTCACTGATCACAGAGCTAACATATGCAATTTGCTGTTCACCATGACCATAAGTTCTCTTTCCTCAATGGCAACAACTAATACAGATCTCAGCTTTGTGTATATATAGTCAATTATTTTTACCCACATATTCTTTATTTGTTAGTTATCAATTCTGTATTCCATGTGTCATTTTATCTTCTAGGCATTCAATATTGTAGATGACTCATACACAGTTTACAGCTAGTAAAAACTAAATATATCCTGAAGAATTTGCTATAATTGCTATTTTTTGTCACTTCACCACTTGCTCCCTTTCCCAGATCACTTACTAATAGATTAAATAAGACCAGGAAAAAAAAATATATTTGAGGGTCTGATTATTTTTTTCCTTATTCTTTCTTCTTATCTTTTAAATAGTTATTTGTCCATGAGAGGATATAGCATCTGAAACCACGACAGGTCCATTTCTTTCAACCTTTCAAACCAGTCATTGTCATTATAACATATGTAAACTCCATATCTCTGAAGAAGTTTACCTGTCT
Source organism: Chaetura pelagica (assembly GCF_000747805.2). Classification (NCBI taxonomy): domain Eukaryota; kingdom Metazoa; phylum Chordata; class Aves; order Apodiformes; family Apodidae; genus Chaetura; species Chaetura pelagica. The sequence continues at coordinate 6,776,054 of NW_009953761.1, read as the reverse complement.
TAATATAAATACAATCTACAAAAAAGGACGCAACATGAGAAAAGAATATGAAATTTCACCCTGTAAGAATATTCCTTGAGAAAATCATGTCTGTGTATTTAGTGACACATTATGGGAAAACTCTACAGAACCAGACAGGACTTCCTGGCTCCCATCACTCCCTGGTCTCACAAATTCATGGACAGTATTCCAACTAAATTAATGAGAGCTGCTCTTTGAATTCCTTTCTGAGTAGTGAGGATTGCTCAAAAGGTCAGGTTGGCAGCCCATTCTAGGCAGAAGTGGAAAATACAAGAGGAGACCCTCATTGGGAAAAGGATGGGTAAGAAGCTCTTGCCACTCTGTCCATCTTGCACTAGACAAGTTACCACAACATCTTCCAGCTACAAACAAACTGACAATTTGTTACTTGACAATAAGAAGCAATAAAGAATTCTGTCTTGGCTTTTCTTCTCTGTGTCTGTTGTGTCAGTTTTGATTTAGATTCTTTATATTCCTTCCCTTCTTTGTTCAGAACATGAACTATGTAGACATATGACACTGAAAATGGCAAAAGGCAAAAATAAATACCAGGCACTTACATTAATAATACCAGAAAGAATTTCCAAGAAGACAGGATAGATGAAAAATATTGTCAACCTGGATAAAAATCTCTATAAATAAACATGTACAGATCCCACATTTCATTCCAGTGTATGACTCAATATAACCCTGCAACAATGAATACCCTCCCATTTAAAAAATGATCAAAACAGTCAGAGCTGAATTCTGATATGCTTATTCAAACTAAGTAGAAGTCTACTTTGAAAAGAAATCCATTGACTATGAACAACTTGAGGAGCTAGTAACTGTTCAGAATAAATGGAAGCATCATTCTGCCAGGATTGCACAGAAACCTATCTGATTCTTTCATTCTTTTTCTTTTTGACACCTGTTATCTACTTATTCCGGAATAAAAAAGTTAACATATTGATATGTCCCCACATATCAACTAGAATCACTACAGCTTCTCTGAAAAACATCGTGTCTATTGAATATGTCAGAAAGAGAAAGAAATAGTATTTTCAGTTCTAATAAAAGACCTTCCAGGTATTACATAAGATAATTTTTAAAAGTTCGCTTTTATGTGAAGAAAACAACTTAATTGTACACATTTTGCCTAGCATTTGGGTGTTTTTTTAAACAGTGTTTCAAAGAGATTCTAAATGTGATTCAGTATGACAGAGCAGGTGGAGCATAAAATGAGTCATAGCAGTACAGATGAGAGGTCTGTGAAAATCAGGATACTTTCTCCAACAACTTCTTACACTAGATGTTTCAGAGGACTAAAAAATAAATAACTCAATAGCATAATGAAATTAGAGTTGGAAGCAGGAAGTAGAGAGTGCTCTTTATGGTGCTAGAATGAGTTTTGTTATATCCATCCCAAGTAGCTTATTCACAAATCTTGTTCTTTAGAAGGCCACTTAGCCCTTTCCTAAACTATCCACTTTGAAAGACTTTGGAAACAAAAGATAAATATTCTAAACATTATCTTACTTGTTCATTTTTTCATATAGAGTAGTTTCTTCCATTACTGGCTCTAATTTGTGCTCTAACAGTTCAGTTAGCATATTCAGACATGTACCAAAAAAAAACCCCAAACAAAAAACCACAACAAATTAACTCAAACCAACCAAACAAAAAAATCAAACCAAACCAACAAACTATAAAAAACAAATCAAACAAACAAAACCCGAAACAAACAAACAAAAAAACACAAACCAAATCAAAACCAAACCAAACCAAACAAAAAAAAACCCCAAACAAACAAAGAAAAAAACAAACAACAACAACAAACAGGAAAAAAAGATGGAATTACACATGCTGGGGGAAAAAAAAAAAAAGGAAAAGATCAGCTATGAAATTAGTATTTAGATAATTGTGCATATTACAGAATTAGTAAAATGTTCACATATATTAGTCAATAAATCTATTTGTAAATTACTGAAGAACAATATTTATAGCTTTCTCATATTTTAGACTAAAATGGCCCTTATTTAAAATTATCACTTCAGGTTTTTTTTAGTGTCCTGCAACATAGGAATGGGATTATTTGGGATAAGAAATGAGCACCATAGGAATATAAGGCTGACATTCACTGTCACTCAGCAGGTTTCTTAAACTAGAAGTCAAAAGGTTGACCTCAGAGACATCTAGTGGAAGGCCTTTTATTGGTATTTATAATACATTGAAAATATTTCTCTGATTCTGTAAGTTTTTTCCAAAGGTGAACACCCTTGTATTTCACCTTTGCCAAAAAGAACACTATACTGTAGGCAAGCAGTCACACTGATTATTTCTCCTCCATAACTCCATTCATGAGCTGGAATATAGTAATGGTAAGTGAACATAGGAATGTATATATGTACTGGTTTATTTCTTTTCTCAGTAGTACTTAATCCCTTTGCAGATACAAAGAGAAGGTCAGACAGGTCTAGCTGTGATGGGAATTAGATTGATATTAGATTCACATCATTACACCTTGGAAAAACCCTGAATAGTATTCACTGATAGACTTTATGCTATATGAGTTCCAATTATGTTCTACACTAACACAATACATTATGATTCCTGCATAATATAGCTATTATCACTGAAAACAATTTTTAGCAATTTTGGTTAAGAAAGAATAACTGCCTTTAAGGGTTTTTTGTAAACTTTGTTGTTATTTTTCTTTTCCACCATCTTTCATCCTAACAGTCCACATATGGAAGCCCATGGTTAATCTGGACTTCTACATATATAGCTGAAATGATACTAAGGCACTCAAAAAACGTTTGTTATGATCAAGTTAAAAAGGCTTGAAGTACATGCATTTCAAATGTATGGTATATCTACTCAACCTGGTAGGCAGAAAAGAGAACATGGCCAAGACTCTTGGTGAACCTGCAGATGTGCAGAAGTGATCTGTCTGAACCCTCCCTGGAGTTAGAAACACTAACCAAGCTTCAGAACACCCGTTTGGATTTTAGATCTGAGAAAACACAAGTAAAGTAACTAGCTTTCTTCTTTTGTGGAAGTACTTCTTATTCTGATTAACTGATCAGTTCTCCATTTTAAGAATGTTACTTATAGTGATGGAACATCAAAAGAAGTAATCAGGGAGAAAGGGAAGATAGTTCCTATTCCACAGCCCCTCAGGGATGTCAGAAGTCAATTTCATTTGTAACATTACAATATTATTTCTAATATGAGTAAAACGGAGGGGAATAGTTTCCTCAGAACACTTCTACAGACATACAAACTTTTGGAATGTTATTGCGGCTTGACTCAAGATGGGCAAATGAACCAGCAACAATAATGGTCTCAATCCCCTCTCCTTTCCCCCAGCTGGGGAAAGGAGAGAGACAAAGAGAGAGAGACTTTGCAGATTGAAAACTAAACTAGATAGTTTTAGGTAAATACTAATTATAAAAGAAAATATGTACAATTACATACAAACATGTTCAGGAATGTGTAAAAGCCTCTTGCCTCCCCCCAGGGCACTCTCCTTAGCTGTGAGCAGTCCCAAAATGTCCCAGAGCACTGCTGGAAAGAGCAGCAGAGCAGACAGGAGCTGAGGAGAGAGTTACGAGGGTCAGGAATGAATGAGCCTAGGGATCAATGGTAATGGATAGATGGAGTCCTGCCCAGATGCAGACCATGGACAGACGAGAAGGGAAGAAGAAGCAGGAAGGAAGTTGTCTTCCATGATCTCTGACATTACACTGAGCTTACATAGCTATCTGGAATGGAATACTTTGGTCAATTTTGCTGTCCATCTAGTCCACTCCTCCCTACGGGATGGCTGCAGATACGATTCTTCTGCTCCCTTGGCATCTGAGGATGCAGGTTCAATGAGTAGAGCAAAGTGACCTTCTAGTCCTAGCAGTAACATAAACATTTTAGTGCTATCAGTCCACTAGCTGGAAAACTTGGTACTAGTTAAAAGAGAGCTTACTGAAGGAAAAAAATCAGTAAAAAGAAAATTGTCTTCATCCTAGCTCAAACCGGGATAAATGTCTTTCAAAATAACCTCCAAAGAGTAAAAAATTTTCAACTTGCTCTCAAAATTGAAGGGAATCCTGTTTTTTTCTTTTAATCCATCTGTTAATGGGGTTTTTTTCTGCTACTATTTTTTAGCTATCTTCATTTTACAAGGGTGCTGTTGACTTTTTCTGAAATGAAATAAGATTAATATCAACAGATTATGTGAAAAACAGCAGTTTCTTCCTCTAGCAGATTAAGATTGCAGAGAAATAATCCTTTGCTACAAGTGCAAAAAAAGCTCACAGTTTTATTATTTGATAGCTTTATTATGCACAGTATGTAGCATATTGAATGAAATATTTCTTAAGATTGTAGCAGAAATAAATGCAAGGGGAGAAGCTTAGAGAAATTATGTCTGCATGAAGAAGTGTTAAATACATATCCTGCTTTTAAAATATTTTTATGCATAGCAAATCAATGATGTTTGCTCTTCATATTTCACATGAAATGGGCATTAATTACCCATGCATTAGCCATTTGCAGCTCACATGGCAATACTAATAAATAATCATAAGAAAAAGCTTGGGGAGATTCATTCATTTGACAGAATGAATCAAATAACTCTGCTCTCAGCTGATAAGTTAGGCAAGAAGTGCATCTGGGAAAAAAAGGAAAATGTCAAAGGCTGAAGAGAAGGAAGAAATGAGCAATAATAATGATTCATGAGTTGGAGAACTATTCCATATAGTGAAAAAGTTAAAGAACTCATTCTTTTTAGCTGATCAAAAAGAAGAGAAATGTCTTGATTATAGTAATTAGAGAGATGAAATGGTGAATACCGAAGGGCTCTTTAAACAGGTATGAAAAAAAAATCATAAAATGACCCAAGAGCTAGACATTGAAGCTATACTCACAGAAAACAGGGCTAAGGACAACTTTATGAACACTAAGAGTGATTAACAGCTGGAATAAAAGAAAAGTAGTGCATTTGTCATTTCTTGGATGGTATCAAATAATGAAAAAGACTTTTCAGAAAGGTATGCTTTAGTGAAATATAGCTAGGGAAAAAATAGTTATAGGATATTTGGTATATTAGCTTCATGATGGAGAGTTTCACAGTCAATTATGATGCTAACCTTTAAACATATTTTAAATAAATCTTTTGGTCACTTCTGTGAGTATCTTGAATGCGATGGGTGATTCATCAGATTAGTCTTCCCTACTCTGCAGAAAATTATGCATATTTAAGTCTTTCTATTTTAGCATTGTCTTCCATAGCCATAGCTACTACATTTCAGGACCTTCCTACTTTTCACGGTATTACATTTGCAACCATGCCAAGTAAATATGTTTTTAACACTACCAACAGTTATATGTAAACAAATATTCAAATTAATATTTCCATATATTTAATATAAGGTATCTTATCAGATTTCTAGTTAGGATTAGATTCACTTTGTCAAACTTGCCACCTGTAATCAAGCTTATAACATGGATATAAGCTTGTTAATGAAAATTAAGTTATTTTTTAAAGATTAACTAATTTAATATTAATACCAATTATGAAGATGGGCACATTTGAGAATCTGAAAGAACAGTGAAAAAGACTTTTATCTAATTAAAATGTAACCACCTAAAAGCTGGGCATTTTTTACACTGTCATTAGGTTCTTCCTTCAGTTAGTGCAAACAAACAGTTCCAGAGAACAGATTATTCCTGTGGGTTAATGTCTTTGGATGGGATGACTCAGCCTCTGCAGAAAACCTTTGTCTCCCCCAGTGAGCTGCAGAAGCTTTTTGCTTGTCGAGATACCTGTTTTTAGGCAGCTCAAATTGGGCAACATGAATGGCATCTCAGCATTTCTTACTTCTTCACTTGTATTCAACATTGTTTTGACAGTGCACACTTTCTGTCTCTCTTAGAAATACAGATCCTGGGGCAGAAACTTTGACAGCTACCCAATTACTTTTCTCACTAGGAGTAGAAAAGCTTCGTCTTCACCACACTATTCTCTCAGGCCACCCATTTACTTGTTTGCTCAGCTGTTGGGGAGTATTGGGATCTTTAGACAAGATCACACTGCTAAGGGAAAAAAAAAAAAGAAGAAAAAAAAAAGAAAAAAAGAGAGAGAAATATTATATACCTCCTTTCACTCTTCCCATCTTTCTTCTCCACAATCTTTTTATAATAGAAGGCTTTTAAAGGGATAAAGAAAAGAGAGAAAGAGGAATTTCCTTTTTTCCCCTTACCCCTCTCTCTGGAAAAACTAAAACACATATCCCCACTAACAACCACAGTGGCCAGGAGGACTGGTGGGACCAAGGTCAGACATATCAAGAGTTACCCCATGTTCTGTGTCCTTTAAGCTTTGAAATCTGATTGAAAAGTCACTCCAACAGTACATGCTTGCCACATTTAAATTACTCCCACCAGCAAAGCCAAGACAAGATATATTAAGACTGATTCAACAAATAAATTTATCATGTTCCTAATACTGATGTAAGTCTTGCTAACAGTGGATAGTTGAACTGGTACAAATGAAGACAGAGAGATGAGGCATCATGTGTGTCCAAAGAAGATGACCTGAAAGATGAAGAATAAAAGTAATAGTTAAAGAAAATAAGCCTACTTGTACAATATAAATGTGTATACAAGAACTGTATGGTGAAGGAAATAAATAAAAAGGAACAATGAACTTATATATCACTCCTTTATTATAATGAGGTAGCCATATGCCTTGACAAGTCATTTTCCTCTTCTTTCCCACCAAAGTACATAGAGGCAGGGATCTCCTAAGACGTGGAAAAGCTCCTTTCTTTAGCACTGGGTAACAGGCAGTCTACAGGTGGTACAACTTGTCTCCCATTTGGATCACAGATGTGTCTGTCTACTCATGCAGTTTTTCAGCTTTCCAGGTAAATCACAGGATAGCCTAGTGACTGACTGCATTCATGTGAGGATACTGGGGGTAACTGCAGCCAAGACTGCTTTACCTACTTAGAAGGATTACCTGACATGATCTCAGGCAACTGGTCAGTCACTATTGACACATTGCCAGGATTCATCTGGATGCCCAGGCATACTTTTGCTCACAATAGGAGAGTGAAAAATGTAGTTTAACAGAGTAGTCTGTATTTTATGCAGAGCTAATCCACATAGATTTGACACATTATATGGACGGGCAGTATTCATTCCAATTATTACAAATCTGTAACTTCCCATATTGACTAACATCAGGCTGCAGTTGAAACTAGGATTGTTAAAGCATTTATGACTCAGACCTGTCCATACTGGTCCTCTCCAAGCTCCCAAATTCCTGTAGTTTACAATTTAGTCCAATGAGGTAAACAGGAGCCACCTGCAGCTCCTTTTACTGTCCCTAGCTAGGGTACAGTGGCCACTCAGGAATTTATGCCTGCTAACCCCTCCATGTTTCTAGGGGAACAAAATCAGGGAAGAGGGCAAATGACAAGCATTTCACTCATGCACATCTAGCATGCAGTGCAGTATGAGCAAATACAAGGAGGGATACTTCTACCCCATCTTAGACATTTAAAAAAAAAAAAAAAAAAAAAAAGGATTGTTAAGTCTGAGCAGTTCTTGTTATCAGAGAGAAATAGGCATTTTCAACCAGTGATGGAAATAATCCCTTGTTGTTAAGGTCACCAATGGAAAGAGTCACAGACAAATTCAGAGTACCCAGCTGAATGAAACTCCCTCTCTGCCAGCTCCACCAGGGTTCCTTTATATGTTAGATTATCTCACACATGCAAGGAGAAGGAGAAAAAAGAGAGAGATTTATATCGTCTTCACAAGCATTCTTTTTCAGGAGTATTTAGTAAGAATGCTCAGAAACTACCATGCATGTAACAGTACTGTTTAGTATGCAAATATGAAAGAAGTATTGATATGTGACTCAATTTTTTTAAAAATTTTGTTTAAACTTCTATATTAAACTTCAAAACATATTTCAAAGTCTTTGAGATCAACTTATCTTTGTTCAAAGGGCTTCTTAAGTGGGTATTATGTTTCATAGAGTGTGCTTTAAAAGAAACTTCTTCAAAGTAGGGCAACAATGCATTTTACAAATCCTTGAAGTAAAAAAATTAAATACATAGTTTTTAATTAAAATAATTGATGATGTTTGAACTGATACACTTTTGGAACATTTCTATATTATTCTCAGGTTGATTTGGTCTTCCTGAGAAATCCTTTTATGTTACAAAAATTAATAATTTTTGTGGTTTGGTTTGTGTGTTGTTTTGTTTTTTTTTCATTTTGTTTGATGATCAAGTGAAACCACTTAAAGTCTTGAACCCTAAGTATTTATAACGGGCACAGTGTGCCCTTGACTTATCCCTTCATGAGTTGTTTGGAGTCACATTATCCACATTCAGTTGCAACTACATTGGTTTTCCACTTATTCTTTTTATCAATACTTCATACTATGATGTGAAAAAACCTCAACTTCTTATTTTATCATTTGAAGATAACTGCCTAGCTTTTGTAAGAAAACTCTATATATGTTCTGCTTCCCACACTTTAAAAAAAAAAAAAAAAAAGTTTCAGATCATCACACAACCACAATTTTGAAATAAAGTTCTGCTATTTTATAAATAATTTTGATGAAGTTGGATCATATAATAGTAATTACCTTAGGTGAAATCCATTACTGGAACTAAAATGAGGGGTTTTTGAGTGTTTCATTGTAGGTGACTGTTTAGCTTCCAGCATAGGTTATTAAACACCAAATTCCAATAACAACTGACAGAAGTTCAATAACATATGTGATGTAACACTATTTCATTTTTGTCTCTCACCATGAAGGATGTCAATACTGAAATATTTCCTTAAAATAGAGGCTTATCTGGGGTTAAACTTTGCTATGGCCTTATGTATCACAATAATAATGTAGAATGAAAAAGCCTAGATTGTCTCACATAATGAAAAAGCATTTGAGCAGAAGACTAATAATTATCTTAATCAGATTTTATCAGTATGACCTGCTGAATAGTTTTTAATGATCACAAGTGCTCATGACCCTAATTCTATTTACATCTCTCACCATCAAGACTAATAAAGGGACCTAAGCAGGTCTGCAGGAGTCTAGAGAAATTTTACTCCCTCCTTTAATTTTCTATATTTTCACTCGCCTTAAAAGATCTTACATTAAAAATATTTAACTCCTTTACCAACCTGAAAGCAGAGTCAGATTCACCAACCCCTTTTAGCACTGTGATGGGATACAAAAACATAATTTAACAGGACAGAAATGCTAGGCTTATAACTGTATAACCACAACTTCAAGATAAGAAGGAGAACAGCTGTTTAAGGACCTTTTTGTTAGCCTGGGAATTAGGAGATATGTGTCGCACCTCACAGATTTTCCACGTGACAAACATGGAAAACAAGTTACCTAAACAAGTAACTTCTCCGGTCTTCAGACCACCATCTATAACACAAGATGAATAAGGTTTTTCCCTTTTCAAGGATACTTGGAATTATTAGTATATCTCCAAGACAGGTAAAAGTGTAATGTTTTAGAGGAGAGACAACATCTCACAAATTAAGTCCTGGTTTGGAGCTGACTAATGACTGGGCAGCTTAGAGTGTTGGAAGAGCCAGTAAACAACTGTTTGAATCTGTGTATATAGACATGTTTAAGTAGATTGACACCTCTAGCCTGTGGCAAATATTCCTGTCACACAAGGTCAACCAACTTATGTTTTTGTTGTGCAGTTTCTCTGCCAGGGACCTAAAGGGCACATAAAATAGAAATATCTTCCAATATGTGACACAAACTTTAATTTCATTATATGTAAGTACAGCAGCTGCAAGAAAACATATTAAGTATAACTTAAGCATTGCTACCTCTGTCCTTGTTTCTTCAGTGTCAGAACTAGTGGTTCAACAGTTACTCTGAAGAAAAAAAGAAAGGTATCTGCATAAAAGTATTTATATATCTCACAAGGTTCCCTAACTACCCTCCTCTGACCTGTCTAGAGCACAGGCCTTATTAGGAGCAAATGAATGAACTGGAATTTCTTGATCTAGAAAAAAGGAGACTGAAGGGAGATCCTATTGCTGTCTACAGCTACCTGAAAGGAGGTTGTAGCAAGTTGGGCACCATTCTCTTCTTCCAAATAACAAGGGATAGGACAAGGGTAAATGGCCTCAAGTTTCAGTAGGAGAGAATTAGATTGGATATTAGAAAAAATTTTCTTCACTGAAAGGGTTATCAAGAAGTGGAACAGTCTTCTCAGGGAAGTAGTGGAGTCACCATGCCTGGAGGTATTTAAAAAGCATGTAGATATGGTGCTAAGGGACACGATTTAGTGGTGGACTTGGAAGTGTTGGGTTAATGGTTGAACTTGATGATCCTAAAGCTTTTTCCCAAAGTAAAAAATTCTATGACTTCATGAAATCCCTACTGACATGTCATGAGACGATATGAAGGTTTAACAAATGGTGTCCTTGATTACTTGTAATGGTCTTCAGTGGCTCCATGATTTTCTTGGACTGCCTTTTTTTTTTTTTTTTTTTGAGAAACACCACAGTTGTAAAAGCAAGGATTTTAATAATTGCTCTCTCTACCTCAACGTCTTGGGATTTTAAGGATAAAGGTCTATTATTCAGGGAATCTCAGTGGACAGCTTCCCATAGCACAAAGCCATGTCTTCTAAGAATAAAAATACACATATTAAATAATATTTTTAAATTAGCCTTTTTTATGGGCTGATTTCACATGATTTTTTCAAAATAAAACTCTGGGAATATAGCATAACAAATTCATCATTACACTATATCATTAATTCTTTTTATGGTTTTAGAGAAGCCATTTAATAATGTGTTATGTCAGATTCATAAAAGGGAAGGAGGAACCTTATTACAGCTATCCAGTGCCATGTGTGTCATGGCTTCATCAGACTTATTAGACCAGTAATCCCTTGGAAAAATTTCCACACAATACAATTGAAAGATAATTTAGGGGAGAATTGAAATAAAGAAACAAAAACAGTTGTAACAGACAAATAGGATTTGCACAAAAGTACACTAGAATACCTCAGGATAAGGAAGACAACTCTTAAAAGTAGCAGGAAGCAAATTACACCATCTGTTCAAAAAAACAGAGCTGTATCAAAGTACCTTTAGGGCTGCACACAAGCACTGTCTCCAGTGCCTTTTGCAGTTTGTCTATTACTGCCTAGAAATGGTTCAGAAGAACAACCCACTGAGACCTGTAATCGCCAGTCAAAAGCCATTATTATAAATGCATCTGAAAACATAGCTGAGCTTTCAAAAGCTCACCACACGTTACACCGTGTCACAGAAGTCTCACTCTGATGTCATGATCTACTAATCTTTAGAAAATGAAGTTAAAATAAATGTAAGATATCTGACTTTTGTACAAACTGTATAAAGAGCACAGTAAGGCCAAGACAAATAAGTCATAACTTTATAAGTTTTTGCAAAAACCAATTTCTTTCAAGATTCAAACCAACAGTTGAATTATCTACAAGCAGTATTTCATCTGTGTACAGTGTATAGATGAAAACCAGCCTTAAATTCAAGTATATATACTGTCTAAATAAATATACACAGAGTACTAGCAAATATAAAAGAGAGCTTTTATACCAGGTGTCACAAGAAAACGTGAGAAAAAGCCCAGTAGAAATACTGTTCTAATTTGTATTTATTTTTAAGTTTTAATATTTTTTCTTAGATGGAGTAGGACGACTAAAGGAAACTTCCACTCAGGCAGAAATGTGACTGCTTTTTCTTTGGGCTGAATCACAAGGTCAAATTCCTCCAAGTGTGTTTGGCATGTAGTACATAGGGGAGAAATACACACACATATATACTCACACAGTAAAGCAGTCAGTCCAACCATATTAAGATTCTGGAATCACAGCATCCTACTTCCGCTGGAATGCTTGGCTTCATCCTTTGAGTTACCATTTGTGGTATTCAGAATTCACAGTGTTTGTCTTGAACAATCCAAGAGATAAGTGACAGACTCTGGCACTCAAGATGTGTGTCCTGTGACATCTGGGAAACAACATCTGTTGAGATCTACAGACCGACTAAAGAGATTTGCATCTTTCTCTGGGAGCAGGCTAAACCTGTGGTGCCAGTGGCCTTATTCTCCCTTTGTTATGCAGACATCTCAGACTACCTGCAGGACTTAACCTGGCGCCATACCTACCCCCCCTGTTACCTCGGAGGAGCACGGAGAAGATAGGAGTTTTTCCTTACTCCGGAAAGAAGAGTTGGGGGGGGGCATTGGGAAAGAACTGTATAAAAGTCTGGGACTCTATGGGTGCAAGGGTAGCACTTCTCC
>NW_009953761.1:6736432-6757558 GCF_000747805.2 Chaetura pelagica | reverse complement strand
GGTGTGGGGGAGGAGTGGGGGGGGGGGGGGGGGGGGCAGTGGGAAAGAACTGTATAAAAGTCTGGGACTCTATGGGTGCATTAGAAGTACTTTTCCACCAGGAACCACTTCCCCACCGACGACATCGCTGCACCGTGGGTGGTAACTGTGCTCTCTCGCTTGCTGTCCTCTATCTCTCTGCTTTCTCCTCTCTTTTCTGTCTCTGTTTTCCTGCCTGTCCTATCCGCTCTAGGGACCTTTGCTTTGTTACTCTAATAAAAGTTTGTTGTGTATGTGACATCTGACCTCGTTTGCGTCTTAATTTCACCAGTTGGGATCACCTTTATGAAAAATTGCCACGTGTCCGAATACCGGATCGTGACACCATTCATCCTACATTTCAAGAGGAAATAAGTGTGACCATATAGCCTTATAATATTGTATTTTCATGACTAGTAACAGGCCATAAGCTTTACACTGAGTTTGGACAGCCTCAGAACCAAGGTTTGTCACATTTATTTTGTCTGAAGCTACCTCGACCTACCTACAGCTATGTTTTACTTAGTTTAGCTGTGACAGCAATTTTATAGCTAAGCAAGTAGTGATGGATACTTTGCTTTAATTGTTTTTATCTTTGTATGGCACAAACTTAGTTTTATATAGATAGCAGTTACAAGCAGTTACTCTACATAGAATGAGGTATTTATGATTATACCATAGTGATGTAGTGTAGAGAAATAGGAATCTGGTATGATAACAGAGGTCTTGAGAAGTGGACACAGGGTGTAGAGCAGAGCAGAGAAGATACAGGATGATAAGTGATGTGGCAGAGGCACAGGGTGGCGCTGGACACCCCACAGCTATACACTGCTCACACGCGATCAGTTATAGTAGTGCAATTCTGGAGCTGGGCAAACCTATGGGTAAGGAAGAGGACAATATTAGCTAACATATCTAAAAAGCACCATGTACAGTACATTTGGATGTAATATGGTGCTGCAGACTAATGAAGAATGAGAAAAAGATTGAAAGGTATGTTACAAAACACATGAAAAGGATACCAACTGGATTCTGTGGTGAAGGACAAACCATTCAAACGAACAAAACATTCCTCCCAGTGAAGGACTGCAGATGTTTGACAACTCCCATTATGAACAGGAGAGGGACTAGAAACTAGACTGTGTGTATAGCTGCCTTGCTCGGTGTTTTGTAGAACTATGAATACCTTCTCACATGACTTCATGTTGGAGGCTTATAGTCTATAATTGAGTAATCCCCTATTTTCCCCCATCCCTCATTTTAGTTAATTATGCAGTGACTTGCAGAAGCTATTCTTTGTATTAGTTTCTGAAGTCTTGTTTTCCCTTCAAATTTGTTTTTTAAAAATTGTGGTTTTATAGCGAAAATTCAATCCAAAGTCAGATTCGTGGCCTGCTGAAGGAGGGACAATATTATCTGTGAAGGACAAGAAAAACCCCTGGAATGAATAACTTGTAAAAAAAACCCAAACCAGACCCAAACCGAACACAAAAATCTGATGAATGAGTAACGGTAGAAAAAACCTTCAAAACCCAGGTAATTTCCTTGCTAGCCTTGCTAGTTTATACTTTCCTAAAGGAAGAACATGTTGCCAAAACACTAGAATAAAATAATTTAAACATCTTCTCGAAACCTGCTGCAAAATCGTAACAGCACTTTGCCTTTTCAAGAACAGCACACATTTTGGATATCAGTATGTTCTTCAGAGAGTTGAAGTCACTTCTCAGAATACATCATTTGTATTGCCATGACCTCTTACTGTGTTTTATTGTTATATTATCTACTCTATCCTTCTGCCAGCAAAGAATTGCTGAGCATTTATGTGGCTTTGCATCTTTTATGTGACATCCCACAGCCACAAGTAGCATCAGGATAACTTGGGGCAGGTTAAATGTTATTAATTCCCATGGGCAGGTCTTGGAGGATTAAGTCCTGAACAGATCTGAAAAGGAAGAAGATCAGTGGAATAACTCTGCTCAAGTCTTATCTCAGTTTTTTCGTATGTTAACCGCTGAGGCGCATCTATTGTCCCTCTAATGGCTCCTTGGCTGGTTTTGGAGCAGGGGGAGTTTCTAGACTTCTTCTTTGACTCCATCGATGCCTGGGTAGACAGGACAGTACGGCAGTGCTTCAAGACTCACTTCCCTGTTGTCATGGCTGTGGCTGGGGTGCTGCCACAGGACGTCTTCATGTCCACAGGTCTTTGTGCCCTTTCCCCTCATGTTCAGGGATCCACTCCTGCTTGCTCTCTGTCAAGGGAAAAAAAAAACATTAACTGCCCATTTAACATAAATTCTAAATTTCTGAAAGAGGACTAGGGGTTTCCTTTTCTAATTTATGATTGTAACTTCTACAGTGAATTCTCATGGTTTTAAAATATGTTTTTATTTCTTTCCTTATATTAAACTCAGGCTGATCTTTCTCACTACAGAAACTTTTCTTGTAAAGAAACAATTCTGAAATACCTGATCTCCACATAGTATTTTTAAGGGTTTACAGTTGTATAAGTGATCAGGATTTAGAGGAAAACTTCCCTTGGTGGTATATAAATTGTGATGCTCACTTGTACTCACACCATTAAAGGCACTGAGATTTGCAACCTTTATTTCAATGAGTCATCCGTTCTAATAACCCTTGATTGCTGCATACCAGCACAACCAAAAAAATTCTAACCACTTCTTTGTGTCTAAATTCATAGAAACACAGAATGGTTTGAGATGGAAGGATCTTAAAGATCATCTCTTTCCAACCCACTAGATCAGGTTTCTCAGAGCCTCATCCAACTTGCCTTTGAACACTTCCAGGGAGGGGGCATCCACAACTTCCCTGCACAACCTGTTGCAGTGTCTCACTAGCCTCATAGTGAAGAATTTCCTCTAACTTAACCTAAATCTCCCCTCTCAAGTTTTACTCCATTATCCCTTGTCCTATCTCTACAAGTCCAAGCTGGGTAGCTGTAACTCTGAATCATACACTACTCAGTGCCCATAACATGGATTTCTTAATAATGAGAGAGCCAATGACAAACAGGAATTTTTCCAAATATAAGGACACTTACAACTCAGATGACTTCTGATATTTGTGCAAATAACCTTTTAGATTCTTTCATAGTGATTTAAAACAATTTCAAAAAAACGTTTCAGAGGGGTGTTATACTATGAACTGTAAAATATTACTACCATAGATAAAATATTATTTGAATTCAGGTCATACATCTCTTCTGAAAGGTATTATTTGTGCAATTTTATCATTACTCCATGATAAGATGCTAGCATGAAATTTTTAGTTGCAGTACATTAAGTTAGAGTCAAAGAACAGCCCAGGTTGGATGGTTCCTCAGAAGATCATCTGGTCCAACCTTTCTTGTGAAGGGAACCTAGACAAGACTATCTAGTACCCTGTCCAGTTGCATATGGAAAACTTCCACTGATGAGGACTCTATCACAGCCCTGTGGAGGTTGCTCCAGTAAATGATTGTTCTCACTGTAAAAAATGTCTTATATTGAGATGAAAACTCTCCCAGTGCAACTTGTACCCATTGCCCCTTGTCTTCTTTATGTGGCTCCCCATGAAGGGAAAGTTTCTGAATGCTTTGTATCCACATTTTAAGTACTGGAATACTGTGATGAGGTCACCCCTGAGCTACCTTCTCTCCAGGGAGAAAAGACCCAATTCCTTCAGTTGTTCCTATGTTTCTTTCTATACCAAATGAAACAACATCACTGCCTGAAAGACAGATATGATTATGTACTTGCCTCTAGAAATAAATGTATTATAAGAAATATGTGCAAAATATAGCAAAGATTCAGTAACATGAAGACTATAAATATGAGAATGACTTATTATATAGGATTTCATTAGTTATTTGAAATTTCAATAAAATTTCTAAGGTATCTTATATTTCACCTTGTCATTTTGACTGATTTCTGCCAAATGTACTCCTTATTAAATTATTTGCTATTATGTTAGGTCTCTCAGATTTCAAATATTTTTTCCCTCAAGATATTTGCAATGTCATGCTACTTAACCTCTAACTACAAAGATGTA
Source organism: Chaetura pelagica (assembly GCF_000747805.2). NCBI lineage: Eukaryota > Metazoa > Chordata > Aves > Apodiformes > Apodidae > Chaetura > Chaetura pelagica. Next base: position 6,753,493 of record NW_009953761.1, on the reverse strand, counting down.
TGGGAAATGTAGCAATATATCTCATTGAACCTTCACTTGGTTTTCCAATAAAAAATGTCACTAATCCATTTCTCTTTCTGAAGTTTTACGATAACATAGTTTTTGGCTGTGATTTGTTTATGGATACAGTGTCTTTTGAGCTAAACCTTTTTTTTTTTTTTTTCAGTCAGGTCCTGCTAATATCCAGTTATCCAGCTCACTTATCCAGATGAGTTGATTCGAGCTCTGGAATCATTTAGTGGTCATCTTCATTTATGTAAGTCTTAAATCAAAGCTTTATACCATGCCTACCAGCCACAGAAAAAGAACCCAGTTTACTTTTGGCCGCTTCTCATAAGAAAATATTAGACCAGTATCCATACAATATTATGAAGTGAAAGACATTTAGTTTGAAAAAATATATTTATTCCTCTTCAAAATGTGTTTTCCCGACCAAAACACATAAACCTCATAAAAATTCATAGACTTACAAGGAAAACTGACTCTAAATTGTTGCTATTCTTTGGCACATAACCAGACTGCTGGCAGCTAATCTCTCAGATTATGCAAAAATGGAATTATAGTATGAATTGCTGATGTGCTTATAGGCTTGGATTCCTCACTTCAAAAGGACAGAATTCTTTTATGTTCTGTGACAATTGACCTACCTAGCTGTTCAGCCATGCTGTGGAACAAGCATAGAAGCTGATAGGACTGTTGATACTGATAAAACTTGACTGTAAAAAAACCTCATCCACAGTGTGTGCTAGCAGATCGTCTCAATTTAATTAATGTTATTTCCTTTGTCTCAGCTTTATATTTTGTTTTCATTCATTTCAGCCTCAGAATATGAGAGGGAGGAAGAAAAATAAGAACATGCTTTGGTAGGGAGCCTGCCAAACCTTAATAAAATAAATGCACAAAGATCCTGGTTTAAAGGCATAGTTACAGCTATAGTCAGTGAAATTTAATGAAATTGAGAATGTCCTTCATCAGCTTAATAAATGTATGTATATTAAACTATATATGAAGTCATGTAAAAACTACTTTAAAAATATATTTTGAAATTGAAGAAATCTGTGTAGAGGCCAGATTTTCAGTGTTTCATGCACTTCACAGATATCCACAGGGTATTAAAATAAGGATTCAGATCCATTTGATATGTAAAAGAAATGAGTAAGTAGTCTGACAAGCACCTAAGCATCACTTCTGCTAATTACATAGTAGTGTTGGTCTCTTGCTTTTATGCTGGTTTCTTATTTTCTTCTTTCAGAGTGGAATTCCTGTTCTTCTTGTTCTATTATAATGTACTTAGGTAAAGAAAACCTCAAAATAATTTTCCAAGATTTCCAAAGAACCTGAGGCGGCCTTTCATTCAGTGAGTATTTTTTGACACTTCAACAACTATTTCAAGTGATCAAGGGGGACTTTTCAGATGAACTCAAATAAAAAATACGGAAAATTATTCCCATAGTATTTTGGAAATGGAAGACTTCATATGATCTGAATTATATATATATATATATATTATCATCCTCTTCAAGAGCAAGGATCTAGAGAGGGGATGGAGATTCCCAGGAAAACAGTAATTTAATTAGAAGTTGTATCAAAAGAAATACACAAGAGATGTAAAAGCTGCAGTTCATAAGATAAGTCTACTCTTTTGTAATTCTTCAAAGCTGTCTTTGCATTCAGACTACTTTTCTTTTGATACAGCATTTTTGTAGAGTCTTTTTGAGTGAGAAAATAAACCCTACACCCAAGTTGAATTCTGCTCAGCTGTCACCTTATTTCCCTTGTTTTTTGTTGGCAGGTATGGTACACTAGCCTTCAGTACTCCTCTTGAGAAACTGGTTTACTTCTGTTAGCTGTGAAGGCTGTTGTAACACAGAGGACTGTACTTATGTAGGCCTCCAACTATGGGATTGCTGTTAAGTGGCCACACATTGTACTAATTCTGTAAGACCTCTTGACTGTTTCAGGGTGTTTTGGTTTTTTTTCAGATTTGTTTTGTTTGGGCTTATTTAGGGACTTCTGGCACTTTAACTTGCTTAGATGTAGCAGCCATTGTCCAGGTGACTATTATCTGCTTTCTTTTAGTTTTGCTTAGCTTTGAAATATTTAGTATAGTAGGTCCAACTTCTAGTGTAAAAAAAACCCAACACTTTGATTAATTTTTGGTTAGTAACAAGTATTGATAAAAGGTATTCTCTGTAGAACCTATTTTCCTAAAATAATGATGGGATGTAGAGGAATAAAAGCACAGGATGATGGCAGAAGCCTTGGAAGTATGAGCACAGGACAGTACCAAAGACCTCAGTGCTAAGAACAGGTTAACAGTTGTCAGTTAACAACCATTAAAGGAATGCAACCTTGCAAGCTGGATGGAATTTTTTTCAGTGGTTAAAAAAGAGAGCATAGAAGAGGTACTCTGGTTAGGTAAACCATACCATCTATAGTAAATGTGGATGTTAATATGAAATTAGAGAGCAATGAAGAGAGAATAAGGTGTTTTCAATGTGTAAAAATAGCCCCAAACAAATAGGAAGAAACATCTACTACCAGCATCTGGATACCCACACCAGGACGTGTATTCTGATCAAGGAACCAGGATGTTTACAACTCACTATAAAACTGTCAGAAGAGTATCAGTTATGTATACAAAAGCCCTAGAAAACATGTTAAACAAAAGTTTTTGTGTATTATGCTAATGATAGAAATAATGCTATTTTTTTTTTCTGGATGAATTGGATAATTTAGCCTAAAATTGTTGTCATTATGCCAAAACTAACAATAATATAAAACTATTGCATTTTTACTAGATTAGATTTTAATTAGACTAACTTTTTGGCTTCACATAAAAGATATGCTGCTTTGGCCTGCAAAGACTATGCCAGTTGTAGCATAAATTTGCTTTTTGATTGGTATGAGAAAAGTTCATGCTCCAGCATGGAATTTCATGAGCTAAGACAAGACCTTTTCTTCTCTTTCAAACTGCAAATTTCCAGCAGTCTGCTCAGCCAAGAGCAGTATCAAAGTTTTAAAGAAAAACTCTCCACAGAAACCATTAAAGTGTTGAGTAAAGCAACTGTATAGTAATTTTTTTAAGTTTAAGGGCAATTAAGCTTATATAATGATAGTAACACCATGTCAGTTCTCACAATGCCTCCAAAATATTCTTTGGAGTAGTGGCTTGACTCAGTTTGTAACTTTCTTTCGGCCAGTTGTATTTACGAAATTCTTGAGGAAAGGATGGAACCTTTTTTAAGATGATATCTGGAAATAATCAGTCCAAGGAATTTCAGATAGTTTTAAATTTATTTTGTTTATATTCCTTAATATTTCAATTATGAGATTGATTCCTGAATGAAAAACTGATTATTTTCTGACTGAAGAAGTAGAAGTGTAATAAATAAACTACTGGAAGCAAATTTCTTGGCGCTGTATAGGAGACTTTTTTTCCCATCACTTTTACACAAAGTAACTGCATTTGCATGTATGTATACAGCCCTTTTTGTGAACAGTGAGGTCATACACCTTTGTATCCTTCATTTGATTAATTGTTTCAGTGGCATGCCTTTGCCTAGAAAATATAATTAATATTGTCCTGTGCGTTATTTGTAAGCAAAAAGGATTCATGTCATAATGCACACACACAGAAACACAAAGGAATGAGGTATGGAAGGGCTAGGTGATACGTCCAAAGCAACAGGAAATTTATTAGACAGCCAGAAGCTGAACACTGATCTCTTAATCCAGTGCCTTAGCCACAACCCTATCTAATCATATTTCTTTAGAGGCACTCAGAAAAGCAAATTCTAATACAACAAATTCCTGTTATGTAAAGGGATAATTCTTTGCATATGTATACCTATTTTTTTCTTTTGCAGACATTTTCTCATCTATTTAGGTATTCATTCAAAAAAACACTTCAGCCCATAAATTAAATTATTTAGTAGTTTCAAAAAGCCTAGAGAAGGTGACAAATTATATAATACAAATCAAAATATTAGGCTAAAACTCAGAAAATTTCGTTATCAGCCTTCATGTGATTGGACATAAAAAAGTGGAAAATTAATTGCATATGATTCAAAAGCATACAATAGTCAATTACATCAAATCCATAAATAATCATCTTTGCTGGTTATTTCCTGTTAGTTTTTGTTCAATTGGGGGTTTTTAGCTTATCTTGTTATCTCAGCAAGTACCAAGACCTATATCCATTTTTTAATCAAAAGTTGTATGAGATCAGAATTTTTGAAAAGGGGTAAAAGAATCACAAGTGCCGATTGTATGAGGCAGACTATATTGCCCAGCTTGTTTTCTTGTTCCTGTTGAAAAAATAGAACTCAAATCACTAATGCATAATAATAATGCATATTCTATATAGTTTCAGTTTTTAATGTGAATATTTCACTAGGGTACTATAAATATTAGCTGTGATTTGCTGACATTAAATCACAGCACTATCAATGTTTACTCAGTAAGCCTGTCAACAGATATTTACTTTTCAATCAGAAATCAGGAAACTTCTACTGTATATAGCCCATTAAGCAATAATTTTATCTCAAAAATATTACTAACCATAATATCACACTATTTTATAATTGATGGTATTTGTTGTTCATTAATTCAGAACAATAGGATAGGTATATATGCACATTTTAATCAGGTGAGAAATTACTGCCACTAGGATTTGGCTGAGGAATCATATACAAAGTGCAATGATGATGGCAAGTTCAGTGATAATACTGTATTTAACTGTGGAAGGTATATTAAAGTAAATTGAATTGATTATTAAGAGCTAAGGAAATGGCATTACTTGTCAATCTCATGGAATTCAATTTAGCAGATATGCTGAAACTAAACCTAATATTCAGCTGTCTACTGGACATCTTGCCTTTCTCAAATAAAAGCTATATTCTAAACACACATGAAAATAATTAATGGTAAAGAAAAGGCTGCAAATGCAAATGTTATCTCTGGCATTGATGATACTCTTTTAAAAGAATATCTTCTTCCCTAGTGAATCTATTAGTTGGGAAAGGACACAAAACTCATTCTGACATTTATTTAGTTAGATAAGAAATAATCAGCAAGATTAGGGATGAAGTGTCTCAGAGTCTTCATCAACTGTTCATAATAATAGTAAGGCTCATTCTTTGGTTTCTCCTGGGTTCATCTTGGCTCCTAGCATCCATCGAAAAACACCTACATCCCTTCCAAGGAGACACAAGAGTAGCTGCTTTGGTTTTTGATTCTATGTCTGTGTTGTGTCATTGCAAATTATTTTGTCCAACTCTGGAAGCCGTATCTGGAAAGCTTCTTTCTGTCGCAAGCCCTTTTACAGTTAGTCCTATTGTCTAACATTTGCAGCAAGAGAGTTAATCTGCTTGGAAGTACACCCCATTTCTTTCAATCTAGCACCTATATCTAGAGGAATGCTAAAATTCTTCTGCATAGAATATGAGGAGAGCATAGTTTGTAAGAGACTATATGGAAAATATAGGCATAATACAGGTAATGTGCCTAAGAAAATCTGGTCCATTTATAAAAAAAAATAATAAAATCAAGAAATAAAAATTTAAAGACTGACTAGCTGAACATTTGACTGATATTCAAGAGGAATTTTATGTTTATTCTCTGAAGAAGATGTTGGCCCATGGTTACCTATTTTTTTTATGGTACTTCAGATACGAGGTGGGAGCACAGAAGGATGAAGATCTCACAGCAGATGGCATCACTTGTGACCTTTATTTCCATGCAAGTCCTAAGAATGTATATATAAACTGTGTGAGAATTACTTTCATTTGGAAAACAGTAATGATTTTTAATATACATTTTGCAAAACAGTTGTTTGTTTGTTTTTTCCCATGACTCTACATGCAGATCCTAATCCTACACACTCACTCAGGTTAACACTGAGATCAACACAATTTTTGCCTGGATAGGGAATGTAAAATTTGGAGAGGAAATAGTATGCATAAGTAAGACAATAATTTCTTTGTACAGAGCTATGAATCATACAACAGATTTGCTGAATAGAACACATATTGCCTGCAGCTGAAGAGCTGATTATTCCTGATTACAAGCCACATAATATTCAGTTGAGGATAACTGCAAATGTTAGAGATGAAAAAGTCATTAGAGGTTAATGATAGCAGTTAAAATACAATAAATTAAGTATCCAATCCAAGTATGCTGATGATGTAACTGACAAGAAGCATTCATTTTTTACACATTTTGAGCCTGGTCTGGAATCCTGTTATATATTTGCTGTCCTCTTACATTGAACAGAAGGAGAGAAAAAAAATGCAGTTAATGCTTCAAATCACATGCATATATAAATGCAAAAATGGTCAAATACCTGTATTACAGCTTGTGTAGGTTAAATAGCAATAGATAAGCAAGGGATTTGGAGAGGAAAGTTCCAGTTAGCATAAGTAAGGAAACTTGTCTTTAATATCTTTATTTTGTTTGCTTTTAAATCCACTCAGCATGCCTCGGAGCAGAACATACTGGCAATATACAGCAAACACACACTGATATGAGTAGTTAGACTGTTTTAAAAGCTGACTGCCAATCTACAAACTATTGCCTGTTGCCTAGATACTGATATTAATGTTTCTTTCTACTTTGCCTTTGCTGAACTTTGCCTTTGCAGAGTTACCTGAACTACAGTCCCTATTGCTATCATCATCTGCAAAGCATAAAGAAGTCTTTACAAGAAAGAGATAAATGAGAAAATTTGTTATGCTAACAGGAGGCTTCCATTCTCACTCTGTCAGATGTTATCTTTTATCGTATTTGATCACTTCTCAAAGTGTATCAGAGTATTTTGACGTAGAAAGAACCTTCAAAATTATTATTGCAATCTCAAGATCAATCTTTAACAGACCTGTAATGTTTTCCTGACTAGTTTCTTACTGTCACATCTATGCTACAGGACTCTGTTGACTGAAGGCTTTACATCTGAACGTGGAAGCTAGCTCTTTTTCATAGTGTCTTTGCCTGTGTTAGGCACTAGGCAGCACAGTGTAATTTGTGTACCTTCTGTTTCAGAATCATGTCACAGAACTGTGAAATTTCCACCTTTCTCTTGAATCAACTATTCACTTCCTAACACCTATTTTTAAGACTTTCTCCTTTATATTCCAGAGTTCACATCTGCTCATGCCAATTTCTGAAATGTTACACTGGTGCTTTTATCATGCATAAAACCAAAATAGACTATCTTCTGTATTTTATTCTAACTACTAAAGCAAATGTCTTCTCTTAAAAGCATAGAGTAACAGGATAATGACATATCTATGGCTGTAGGGTTGAAGCTTTCAAAAGGTGGGTATTTAAAATTTTCTGGTAGTATTTTTTTTCCCAAAGACTAAGTGTAAGCATTCCACACGAAAAATCTGTCTGTAAATGCATGCTTAAACTACTGCAGACCATATAGCTCAAACTCCTATGAAGTGCATATCCATCTGCCTTTCAGGCCATATGCTAGTTTGTCTACTTAGTGTGTGCTAGGAAATAGAACTACAAGATACTAAGTTTTTAGGCAACTTTTATCGGATTATGCTGTGATCATTGTGTAGTTTGTGCAATGAAAAGAAACTGGTTTACATTGGCTATGGTATGACCATAATGCAGTTTGTGCAATAAAAAGAAGCTGGTTTACATTGGCTACACTTACTCTGTATCTATCCAGTGGTAACTGAACAACAGTATCCAGTGATAACTCTGATAAGGCAATAGAATGTGGTCATCCTAGATTGTACAGATGTAATCATAGATCAAGAAGTGTATGTTCAGCATAAATAATGAGCTACAGGCCCCTGAACCATCTATTTTTCTCTCCTCACATTAAGTTATAACTTTAGATTTATATACCTCATCTAAATCTTGTTTCAGGCAGTTTAGATTGAGTCAGTATTGTGTCCTTTTTCTGTAGGTGTTTATGTCTGAGCTAGCCATTCTCTTTGTAGCTCAAATAGGAAAAGACAAAACACATCCTTAAAATGATTTTGTTTCTCCATTGACTATAAGAAAGCTTAAGATAACTAGCTCACATATGGTTATCCAGGCTCAATAAGATGAAACCTATTTCAGGTGCCTAAGTTAGCACTGGCTGCCTATAGAGAGACCTTGGTTTCTTACAGGACAAATAAGAACAAACGCCTGCCCAGGGTGTTCTGAACCATTGAATTCTCCATTCACTTTGGAGAAAGCCTCATATACTTTAGTCTTTATCTCAGGCATCTCAAGTTGGATGCAAAAGGCAGACATTGTAGATGCTTTCTCCAGCCTCCCAGCATATCAGAGGGAAGAGCTAATTTAATTTGGCATTGATTTGGAGCAACTTTTATGAGTATGAGGACCATAAAAATTTTGACTCGTACAAGTTCATGGAAACATGACACTACTAGCTGGAAAAGACCTCTGTAGTTCATCCTTGTGCCTTGAAGCAGGACTATCAGCAACATTAGATCAAGCTTTATCTGTTTATGTAAGTTCTAAAAGCCTCTAAAGACAGAGATTCCTCAGCCTCTGTTGTAAATCTGATCTTCCATTGCACTGCATTTGTAGTTAGTAGGTTTGTTCTTAATGTTCTAAAATTGATTTGCACTGTTTGAAAATGCGAGGTACAGGTTATGAACTACTCACATAAATAGGAAAAAAAAAAATATTAATTCAGCCAAGACCATAAAACTGTAACAACCACACTAGATTTTTAGAACACCTCTGCTTTAATAAAACAGGGTGATTATAACTACACAGATAAGAAATAAATTTATTTAGAGCATGCATTGAAATATCCTTCAAATTTTAATGATATTGCATTAAACCAGATTTTTCTTAACAATAATCAATACAGTTTTTGACATAGATTCACAAGAGGGGAAAATTTATTTATTTGTTTATTTCTTTTTTTTAACTGAAGGGCATTTAGAATTTGGAAAGACTCTTGATCAAATGGCTAAGTCTTTAGGCATTTTGTCCCTAACTTGTAACACTGAAACAAATTTGCCTTGAGTTTGTATAAACATAAAACATGTCTAAGCATACCATTCTAGGAAGTAGTATGTAGAACAGTTTTATAGCCATGTGGACTTAGGATACATCATAAGTCAGAAGCAGCAGCTGCTCCCTTGTCTAGCCAAGCCATTTAAGCAGCATTTGCTCATCGGTTCATTTTTCCTTAGCATGATCCAAACACAGTGACAGAAAACAATAAGTGTCTTGGCTGACAAAAAGCCTGAATACAGATCTAACCACGCTCTGCCAAAATTAAATGTTTCTACCAAGTCCTGTTTTTGGCTTTTCTTCTCAAAAACAGAGATACCAGTTTCAAATGAAAAGTGCCTACAAAGGTCTTACCCAAAGTAAGAAAACTATAGATTACTAAGTACCACTATCTTTCAAGTTAGTAAAGGTTTATGCAGGTTTCTTAGACTTACTGGCTGCAAAGACTGATTTTTATTTTAAAAAAACCAAGCAACAACAACCAAAAAAACCCACAAAAACCTCACAACAAAACAACAAAACAAAACACCACAACAAACGAAACCAACCAACCAACAACAACAAAAAACCAACAAAAACAAAAAACAATCAGCCTAATGGAAATGAGACAGTTACATAACATCTTTTGTGTGTATTTTGGTTAATGAGCCAAAAACATCCTTAAGCATTAATAGCTCAATCACTCTCTCACTGTAGTAAACAATAAATAGAATCATGATGTAAGTTAATTGTAATAAGACTCACTGAGTAAAGCTGCTGTGACTAAACAGTTCTCTCAAAAAGGGAGAAAAAAGAAAGTTAAGAAAAGCCTCAGTTTTTAAGCCAACAGGAAATACTAAAGTAGACACAAGTCCCATCTCTCATCACAAACTGACAACTAGTATGTCAAGGAAGCTCTCAACAGCAGAAAAAATGGAAAAGAACAAGATGATAGAGTGAAAGAGGAACACAAGATGAGTCAGACTCCAGACAGGGCACATGCTTGGTTGTGTGGGCTTCAAGGCTTCAAGGAAGCTGACTGCTGGAGTTCTGCTCCCTCTGGTATCCTGATAACAACAGAAAGTAACCTGAATACAAAGAACAATTTAAAGTAATTTAGTTGTATTTTTTTTCTTAATTGGGTTCTTGTGAAAATTGATCATGTGATGTTGATAATACACATTGAAAATAAAAAGCAGCAGATAAGGTATATTTAATTATTATTTTAGACACAGTAGTCACTATGGTTAGAGCACCAACCTGTTTTCTCATTCTGAATTCTTGGTCTCAAGAGTTGCAGCTTTCTGAAATTTTTAATACTTTGGGCAGATGCTATATAAAGTTGGGCTTTGAGCAAGGAAAATTTGTCTTTTTTTCTTGAGGCTTCATAAATGTAGAAATAAGAAAGACCTGTACATTCTACTCCGACCTTCAGTCATATGACTCAAAGAGTAGTTTCTGCTTTCAGCAGAGTGGTAATTGATCTGTGTATTCTCTTTAGAAAAAGGCATTCTCTCTATCTTGATTTAAGTTTTTTGATTGTTTTTGTTGGGGGTTTTTTTTCCATTGTTGTTGTTTTGGTGTTGTTGTTTTTTCATGCAGCAAATAATCCCCACAATTGCATTTTAATAGGAGCCAGGTAACAAAATACACATTTCTGTAACTTTCATAATTTATCTGCTCTACCACCGAGAGAATTAAAAACTGGACTCTGAAGTTGAAAGCCACAGATCTTTCATTGAATTCCTTAGGAAATTCTAGAATGCTAGGCAACTTACTTTGTTTTCACAGGAGTATACAATTTTTAAATGCATTCCATACTCTCCTTTTAGATACCATTCCCCTCAAGTAAAACATAAAGTAAACCATTAAAGTGCCACTTCAAGGAAATGATCTGCTGAATAACATGTACATGGAGCTAGAGAGAGCATAACAGTTCAAGGGAAGACTATTTCCCATCAGTTTTGGAAGTACAAAAATTAAGTTAGCTTTTTGTGTTGAAGTAAAAATGTAGCGATGATGATAATTTCAACTCCTGAAAAGGAAATTAAAAAGGCAGTTGAAGATGTTTTATGAATGGTGACTCCTCCAGAGTACAATTATCTAGTGTTAGGGGTCCTGCTAGCAATCCAGTTTGTTAGGCACTAATGCCCATGTAACTGTACTAAACGCGTGTTGAGAGGAATTATTCTGTGGCTGAAGCTCCTCACTGTGTGCATTTCTTGTTTGTGAACTGCCCCTAGATATTGTCCCCCACTTCTACAGCTTAGAGAAATGTCACCTCTGCTGCCCAGAATCCAAGGAGCAGTCCTAGGAAATTATGGAATGAAAAGCATGCCATACATTATGATTAAATTATGTCCTGCAGATTAAGAATTATGTAGAACAACAGTGAATAGATGCCAGTAACAATGGGCTAAATAAAGATATGAGCCTAACAAAGACCTACATTTACTCTGTTGCTTAGTACGTGAGTGAGAACATGGGAATAAATATTTCTTCTCTATAACAAAAGCATTCAGAATCAGGCTATTAGTTTCATAATTAATGGACCTAGCTTCTAAAATGCACCTAATAAAAATAGCACTGCTCAGAACTATGCCACTAAATTAGCTTAGTTAACTGGCTCACCCTCTCAATTAGATTGAAAGAAATCTATACTTCTAGAAAGAAAATATATAGTAGAGTTGCTGATTAAAATCCCATTCCACAAAGCATTTCAGCAAGTGATTAGTCTGAAACATCTGCTTAATTTCTCCTTAAGTTATGGAAACTTTTGTATGTTTTCTAGGGCTGTCCTAAATAGTTGAGGGGTGCTATTATTAAAATATATACCACAGGCAAAAAAAACAAAAAAAGAGAACATGCTAATTAAAAGGCCTGATTTACAATACTTTTATTGTACTCATACTTTAATCATAGAAGACAGGTGGGAAAAGTAATTTAAAAATCACAGCTATCCAGGACACTAGGACCAGAAAAATGCAGAAACTGTTCTCAGGTGTTGCTTTGAGTTATAATGTATACACTGCTAAAGATTACAAACATTTACTATGCACTGGCTGTATACACAAAACCTTGAATTTGTCACCCCCTGTCTATACAGTGCTCAGACAGGCTTAACATTCTCTACTGTTGTGAATTTATTACTCATTTGTTCTATAGGGATAATTTGCTAAGATTACGGAGCAATTTTAAAAATGGGTAAACTGTGGCTGGTGATCTAATCAGTAGCAATACATGTGAGGAAACAAATTAAAGAGTCATATATTCCAGGACATAACTCCACACAACATAGATGGATAGATAAAGCTATCCAAATACAATAAAGTAAGATATCTGGCTTCTTTCTGATCCACATGCCAAAAAATATTAATGGAAGTTTCGAGACAGCACCAATAAAAGTGACTTCAAAGAATGAAAATCATCCTTTCCTCAGCAATTCTTATGTTCAGTGCTGGTTTTTCTTATTTTTAAAAATTATTATTTAGCTTGTTTTGTGGTATGAGTTCTGAATATGAGCAAGGATGATAGCCTGTGCATGTTTTCCCAGAGCAGGCAATGTTATTTAGAAGTCTTTTAAGAACTATTATCAGTAAAAGGAAAATGAAAATATACCTCTTAATGTGCAGAGCATGAAGTCATTTAACATGAAACAGATGAGACAGAGAGAGGATTTTTTAAGCTATTTTTGCCTGAAGCTTCTCTTTGGGGAGAGGATACAAAGCTAAAAAGATCTACGGATTTATTTATAACCCCATTTAAATCACTAAAATAACTCTCCAATTTTTTCATAAACTATCTCATAAAAGATACAGCACTAGAAATTTGGTTTTAGCTTGATTTTGATTAAGATATCTGCATCTCATTGAAACCTTTATAGCAAGATATATCAGGAACCTACCTCTTGATACAGATGCTGTTTCTGATATTTACAGGGGGAGTGAAAATAAAGAAATATTAGAATATATAGCCTATATATTTTCTATACAGAGAATACACAGGAAATATTTTTTGTGAAATAAATGTTCTGATATTAATTTTAAATCAAACTGTAACAGGTCAGGTCCTTGAAACAAATAAAAATTCACCCAGATAGATGGCAAAATATTTTTTCCTTAAATGAAAAAAGAGGTAATGAGTTGTATGGAAAGAATGCAGGAGATTAAGGGAAATAACGGAAGAGTGGATAGAATGTGATAGAGATGACTGTCACAGAGAATTCATAATGTCTTGGATGTACAGACAGGAACAGATAGAATTATGTAAAATATATTAGGAGAGGAAAAATCCATAAAGAACATGTTTATTCCATGACTGAGCCATCATCATATAAAAGTTGGCTACCTGGATTTCAGTCATGTCTCCAGAAGCATTTTAAAGAGCAGCTGTTTGGAATTCAGTGTTGCCCTAATTGACAGAGCTTTTCCTACAGGTCCTCTTATTTTCCTAAGGAAATAAGAAGAGAATGCATATAATAGAGTGGGGCAAAGGCAAGAATAAAAAGGCAAGAATAAAGGAGGCATGTGTAAAAATAAAAGTAAATCACAGAAAATAGAAAAAAAACCCTCTGGGTAAATGTCATCACTGAGGGAGTTAATTTCCACTGCTGCTTTGCTCAGGAGAAAAAATTGTTAACCCTCTCAGCAAATTTAAGAGATAACTCCAGAGTCTCAACCCGACGTCTTACCTAAATTTCGCTGCTAACTTTCAGGTTACACTTAAGAGTTCCATATGTTTCCAGTGAAAACATGATATTCTCTGACTTGTAAAGGTTGAATCTACTATTTTAGCTACTCCCAATTAGAAGCTAACTATCCTCATAGTTAGTCTTCATTAGAAACAGATCTTTCTTTCTTATTTTTACTTGCCCAATATCACTTAAGAATCACAGAATCTTAGGGGCTATAAGGGACCTCAAAAGATCATCTAATCCAATCCCCCTGCCAGAGCAGGATCCCATAGAGCAGATCACACAGGAACATGTTCAGGTGGGTTTTGAATGGCTCCAGAGAAAGAGACTCCACAACGCCTCTAGGCAGCCTGTTCCAGTGTTCTGCCACCCTCACAGTGAAAAGGGCTTTCCTCATGTTTACGTGGAACCTCCTGTTCTCCAGCTTGCATCTGCTGTCCCTTGTCTTATTGCACATCACTGAGAAGTGCCTGGCTCTGTCATCCTGACACTCGCCCTTTACATATTTATAAACATTTATGAGGTCACCCCTCAGTCTCCTTTTCTCCAAGCTAAAGACACTCAGCTCCCTCAGCCTTTCGTCATAAGGGAGATGTTCCACTCCCTTCATCATTTTTGTGGCTCTGCCCCTCCCTCCCCCTTCCCCTCTCTCTCCTTCCTTCCCTCCCCCCTTTTCTGCCCCATGTCTCCTGTTCTCCCTCCCTCAGTAGGGCAGAGTAGAGGGGGAGGAGTACTTCTCTTGACCTACTAACTACCTACTAACCACACCCCTTCTAATACACCCCAGGATGCCATTGGCCTTCTTGGCCACAAGGACACATTGCTGGCTCATGGTCATCCTCCTGACCACCAGGACTCCCACGTCCCTTTCTCCTACACTGCTCTCCAGCAGCTCAGTTCCCAACCCGTACTGGTACATAGGGTTATTCTTCCTCAGATGCAAGACTCTACACTTGCCTTTGTTGAATTTCATCAAGTTTCTCCCTGCCCAACTCTCTAGCCTGTCCACATCTCGCTCAATGGCAGCACAACCTTCTGGTGTGGGAGACACTGGTGTGGGAGCCACTTTTCCCAGTTTAGTGTCATCAGCAAACTTGCTGACAGGGCACTCTGTTCCCTCATCAATGTTGTTGATCAATATATTGAATAGTACTGGTTCCAGTGCTAAAACCCCTGAAGGACTCTACCAGATGCAGGCCTCCAACTAGACTCTGTCCCATTGACCACAACTTTCTGTCTTCTTTCCTTCAACCAGTTCACAGTCCACCTCACTGCCTGGTCATCCAGACTGTATTTCCTCTGTTTAGCTTTGAGGATGCTGTTGGAGATGGTGTCAAACACTTTACAGAAATCAAGATAAACCACATCCACTGCTTTACCACCATCTATCCACCTGTTAATGTCCTTATAAAAGGCTATCAAGTTGGTTAAACATAACTTTCCCTTGGTAAAACTGTGTTGACTGCTCCTAATGACCCTCTTATCCTTGATATGCTTAGAGATGGCACAAAGGATAAGTTGTTTCATCACCTTTCCAGGGATAGAGGTGACGCTTAGCAGTATATAGTCTTTTTGAAGACATTTGCTTTCCTCCAGTCCTCAGGCACTTCTCCTGGTCTCCATGACTTACCAAAGATGATGGAGAGTGGTCTAGCAATGACTTCCACTACCTTCTCAGCACCTGTGGGTGCATTCCATCCAGAACCATGAATTAATTTTAATTGATCCCTAACCTAGTCCTCATCAACCAAGGTAAACTTCTCCTTCACCCTGATTTCTTCTGGGGCCTCAGGAGTCTGGGCCTGCTGAGGACAGACTCCAGCAATAAAGACAGAGACAAAGAGTGCATTCAGTAACTCTGTCTTCTTTGTATTCTCTGTCACCAGGGTCATGATCCTTCTTGGTATTCTGTTCCTACCACAAAAGATCCTGAATTCCACCACCTCATAGTTGCTGCAGCCAAGGACGCCCTCAACCTTAAGCACTTCAACCAGACCTTCCTTGTTAGTGAGTATAAGACCCAGCAGTGCTCTTCTCCTAGTTGGCTCATCCACCATTTGCATCAAGAAATTATCATCAATGCACTGGAGGAACCTCCTGGACTGGAGCATTATCTTATCTTTTTCTCCCACCAGCTTTTTGCCATCAGCATTCCACTGTCAACCTTCATGCCCAAGAGGAAGATTTAATTGTAGTATTGACTAAGCTGACTATAGATGGCAAGTAATCTCTAGGCATTTATCTGAAATTAGTCAGTATGTTGAAACAAACAAAAAACAGAGAAGAGGAAGAAAGTTCACAAACTTAGCCCCTGGCAGTCCACTTGCCTTATTTTTTTAGACCACACCAGATAGCACTCCCTAAGACGATGCCTGAACAAAGATCTGAAAAATCATTTTTTATCCCCAAAACCAGAATTGATCTGCACCATTTGGCCACTTTCCCTTTAAACAGTCCTTTCCCACCTGGGGCTTTTCACTCTCAAGGATCGATGCTTTCTCATGTGATTTCTAGGGTTTGAAACAGCTTCTGGTTCACCAAAGTTCAACCACCAAATTGTTTATGATACATTCAGCTGAAAAAGTACAGAAACTGACAGCTGTATGATGGGGTCAAGGAGCTACAGCCTGGGGCCCAGAGGGCTAAGTGCAATGTTGCGTGGATGCAGCCATTGTACTCTAGAAGTATTCAGCCTTAGGTACCATAGCTATCAGACAGTCTCCACCAGGTGCCCTTAGAAAGGAAATAATGTAATCAGCCCATATTTTTCTTTAATTATCAATATAGCTTAGTCCATGTGTCCAGTTAGAAGTGTATCTTCGTTTATGAAATCTCTCAAATGATCCAGCAATGGGTAATTTCTAAGAATTTTGTAATTTCTAATATGTATTGGAAAAGTGAGCAGCACAGTGCAGAAATTCAGGGCTGAAAGCAATTAACAAACCAGAAAGATGAAAAGCAGAAGGTTTAAATGCCATTGCTGTGCCAATTCCAGGAAGGTGAATGTGCCTGAGACAGTTCTGTGCCACAGCAGCCAAGCAGCATGAAATGACCTACAACGTTTTACACATTTTACCCCACTGGGCAGGATGGTAACATGCAAACTGTCTGTTGAGGAAGATCTGTGGCCTGTGACAACCTAGGGTAGGTGTTGAGGAAATGTTTAGCACAGCACCAGTCTGCTGGTTTCCAGCATAGTTTATTGAGACCTAGGTTCTGGAAAGATCAAGAATCACCTCCTCCAAGTTCAGTAACAGCTCATCTGAGAGAGCAGGTTCTAAAGCAAGAGTGAACAGCAAGATCCTAACAAAACTCAGGAATGAAACATGCAAGAGGTGGAAGCAGGGACAAGAGACCTGGGAGGAACATAGTGACGCTGTCCAAACATG
>NW_009953761.1:6713465-6736371 GCF_000747805.2 Chaetura pelagica | reverse complement strand
CAGGAATGCAGAAATGAAAATGAAGACCCACCCAGAGGTGAACCTGGCAAGGATCTGAAGGATTATCAGATTAGGGAACATTTTAATAAATTAGACATTAATTGGACATTAATTAGACATTAGACAGTCTGTTGTGTAAGGTTATGTGAAAGGAAGGTGTCTGCTCCTTTAAGAATATCCAGTCAAGAACCTTTTTCACTGCAAAAAAGGGAAAATAAGGAAAGGAGGAAACCATAAGCAAGAACATACAGAGACAAAAGCCTAACTGACAAATAATATAAGAGGCAGTGATGAGAACCAAAACTGCTCAGTCACAATACTTGATGAGGGCATGTGTGAGTGTGAGAATTTTTATTTCAGTGAGGTTATCTGATCAGGGATCTTGACAACAGGGAAACTGAAGGAAAAGGAAGAACAGAAACAAACTATACTAAACACAGACCTGACAAAACACACATAGAGACAATGACAAGACAAACCTCACCAGTCAGGCTCATTGATGGGATACACAGAAACTACAGGCACCACTCCCAGGAAGATCAACCTTGACTTGGAAACAGGTAAGATTGTGAACACTGGAAGACCCTGACAGGCACCAATAGAGCTGTACAAACTGATGGGGGGACATTCAGGACAAGGAAGGGAGTGAAGGGAAAGAGAAAACAGGGCAGAACTAAAGGGGAGTAAACAGAAGGTGTTACATAAGGGTCAGGTTGTATGTAAAATGAGCCTTGTACACATTCACTATGGTATGTCCTGTTTTACTAAATCCTTTATTAATTGTTTCTGCATAATCTCACTCCCTATCCCATTTGTATCAGTGCTGCAAGGACTGAGTGACAGCTACTAGGGTTACCATCCTGAGGGGACTGGGTATCAGCTCCTGGGGTCAGAATTGGGGTTGGTGGCTTACCCCTGGCCTATTGTGTCAGCTACTGGAGCCAATAGTCTTCAACCTCCAGCCACTGGGCTAGGAGTGTGTCTAGAAAACCAGCTACTGGGTGGAGATGGGTGTGAGTGAGTGGCTTAGTGCTGGTGGCTGGAGCAGGGCTGTGGGTCACAGCCCTGTGTGCCAGGTGCTGGTTGCTGAGGAGTAGTGTCTGTACCTTTCTTAGACTGTGTGTGTGTGTATTCACTGGCAAACTCCAAGCTGGACCAGTTGGTAAGTAGGAGCCCCCAGGTCTGGGCAGGGGTGTCAGGAAGGTGGAGGGTCTGTGCTGTATCTGGGGGACCCTCAAGTGTGGGGTGCCTGTGGGATGAGTGTGTGAGTGCTGCGTGTTTGCAGTGAGCACCCAGCTCGACCAGACAGTGTCTGGTGGTCAACACTTGAGGGTGTTTTCCAAATGTTTCTTGAATATTGTCAGGCTCGGTGCCATTACTGCTTCCCTGGGGAGCCTGTTCCAACCTGGGGATAAATAACTCCACAGCAGCTGGGGACTGACCATCTGTAAAGTAGGTCCACAGAGAAAGTTCTACGAGTCCTGGTGGACAAGTTGACCACGACACAGCAATGCACCATGCAACAAAGAAGGCCTACAGCATTAATATTGCTACCAGGCTGAATGGCAACGTCTCTGCTTACCACTGATGAGACAAAATTGAAGTGCTATGTCCAGTTCTGGGCTCCTCAGTACAAGAAAGATGAGAACCTACTGGGTCAAGTTCAGGAAAGAGACACAAAAATGGGCCACAAAGATGCTCCAGAGGCCTGGGGCATCTGACATAAGAAAGAGACTGAGGAATCTGAGATTGTTCAGCTGGGAAGAGAGAAGATTCAGATCCTGTCACACTGTTAACACTTGGTGGGGGCAGGAAGTAAAGAAGACAAAACCAAACTCCTCTTAGATATATGGAGAGACAGGACAAGAGGCAATGGGTACAAATTAAAATACACATCATTCCACTCAAACATTAGAAAAATTTTCTTTTTTACTCTGGGGCTTGTAAAACACTTGAACAGACTGTCCAGATAAGTTGTTGTGTCCCTCACTGTGGGGATGTTCCAAATATGATTGGACATGGCACTGAGAAACTTACTCTAGCTGATTCTGCTAGGAGGAGGGTCTTGGGCTAGATGGTCTCAAGAGACACCTTCCCATATCAGCCATTCTGTGATTCTGAAATGCTGAGATTCTGTGACTATTTGTAAGTATTTGTTGACTTACTACAATAGGTAAAGCCAATATGACTGGCTATTCGTAATAGCTGATGCCTGTATATAAGTCATTCCACTTTATAAACAGCTAAAAAAAGATAATTTAAAAAAAAATTAGATTACTCACTAATGAAGATTAATCACTCTGCTTTTACTTGCTGTTAGTTAAAGGATGAAGACAACAGTCAAAAATAATAAATTCAGCATGCATAGTTCACGATTTTAATTAAAAAAAAAAACACTAGAAAAAATAATATAATATTAAAACAACACCCAGTGACCCCACCATGATAATTATTTTATTTTTCAGCATTTCTGGCTTTTAAATTTACTTCAGTTTTTGCATATGTCTTTTTCAATATACAGTCTGACACATTCTGACAGTTATTCCTCTTCCACTCCTAGTTCATGCAAATAATGCACAGCAAGCTTTAGAAATAATAACTTCCAGGTTTTTGCACATGAAATGGAATAAAAAGAAAAAAAGAAAAGAAAAGAAAAATACTTTTATACGTTGAGAGGTAGAATAAAGGTTTCAATTATTTGTGAAATGTTCTAAAAATTAAATAAAAACTAGCTCTTACTATAGACAGTGATATCAAATGTAGTATCAAAGAGAAGATGAGAATAGAAAATTAAAATATTCCTATCTGAAATGACAGCAAGATCAAGCAACTTAATGCAGTTAGGGATGAAACATTATCTGTCCCTGAAAAAAATTGTAATTGCAAAACTTGCAAGTATAATGTCAATATTTTTCAATAAATGCATTGAGTTAGAGGTGGTTCTAGGTGATCAACAAACAGCATGCACAATTAATAGAAAGAGATGATCTGAACAATAAAAAAACTGGCCTTAAAAGTATGCAAAGATTTAGAAGGTATTTGGAAGGAATAAATAATGAGACATGAGCCAAAATCGTAAATGGGATAGCTCGTAATATGGATAGATCATGTGAGCTATATATCTTTCTTTGACACCTATTTTTCAGAAAAGGGAAGTGTAGTAGATGAAACATGTCTGAACTTCAGTGAAGCAGATGACATGTTGCCACAAGAGAAATTATTCATTGAACTTGAGAAGACAGCAATTCATAGGTAGAATTGGAAAGTGGAAAATAAAGTTGCTGTAAAAATATCTTATGGAGAACTTTGAAAAATAAACATAATCCATAATTTTAGTTTATCTTTAATGATATTTGCTCAGGAAATCTGATCAGTGAATATTGCTAACAATACAAATTTGAGAAACATTTTCTTTCCAAATAGAGACAGAACAGAATCTTGTACAAGAAACATATAATATCCTTAAAGATAACGAAAGGAAGGATGGAACAGGACAGGGTAATATAGACTACAACAGGACAGAGTGGGAGAGCAGAGGAGAAAAGAAAATTGCAAAAGAAAAATATAATTCAGTCATCCATTTAGGATTAATAATATGGAATTCTGCTAAATGCTGAGGATATTTAGTTGGAATATTAAAGGAAAAGAAATAGTAAAGTGATTGCAAAAAACCAGGGCAGGCACAAAAAAAAAGGCAAATATCATCTACAAAGTATTCTAGTGAAGACTGGTAAGATATAAGGCACCCATTATTCTTTATGTAGAACACCACACACAGTTTTGGTCACCTGTGCTTACAAAATATTATCTCAGATTTCAGTCCTTTAAAAGAAGCTTTATCAAGAAGAGTTTACAAATGGTAATGCGCCTTACTACCCTATGAGAAGCAGACAAAAGAGCATGGCTTGCTTACTATAGAAAAATGAAGAACAACAGTGAGTATGATTGCTCTGTAAATCTATTGGGAAAAATATCAGGTAAGGAGCTATATTCATACCACGTGAACAGAAAGTGAAGAATATATATATTTTACTGTTGAAAAAAATTGCAAAAAATTTTCACATACTAGAAGTAAAATTCAAAACCAATTTTCAGCTCAGGAGCAGAGTCTCAGCTTCTTTTAAACAATCTTATAAATATTGATTGCTTCCCATCAGCAAGCAGGTGATCAGCCATCTCCAGGAATGCAGGGCTCCATCACACATAACAATCACTTGGGAAGTCAAATGCCATCACTGGAAATGTTCCCCCCTGTCACGACCTGAGTAGGGCAATGCAGGCAGATTCAGATTGGACCCCCTTGCCTTCTAAACTCCTTCTCCGAGAGGAGCCTCAGTGGAGCTGGATCCAACCTTTGTCTCAGACCTGGCCCTTCCAGGGAGAGTGATTAAAATGTCATGGTCTGAGTAAATGCTCAACCATCCAATACTCCTTGTTCAGATTAAGGTGAAACAACTCTGATGGCCTATGTTTGAAGATTAGGTTTAATTAAAGCTATAGAAGGAATGTGGATACTTCAATTATTATCTTAGGCTGCACCATCAGAAAGGCTGACAATTAGACCACAAGAGTACAACACATATATGTTTAAGCTTCACAGCCTGAGAAAAAATCGTGGTTAGGCCTTGAGTTAATGATATTAGGAAGGAAGAGAGAGAGAGAGAGAGTAGGAGAAGAAAAGTTTAGAGAGGTAGATAATAGAAAAACACCAGTCCTGGATCCAGTGTTGTGCCAGACAATGGGGGAGAGTTGGTATCAGTGAGGCTCCCCAAGCCCACCAGTGCAGCCCCCTGTTTTATAGGCAGTTTCCTTGTTTTGCAAGGTTGGGCAAGTGTGTTTGAGTCATAAACCTGGGCATCTGGAGTGGATCTCTGCCCCCTCCATCCTTATCTTAGTCACTGTACATGCAGGCCCCAGACCATATGCAGGCCATCAACATTGTCTCCATCCTCTCAGGCAGGCCTTTTGGGATAAAAAGAAGACTTTGTTTAGGGGTTTACAATGGAGTTTCAACACCAATTCCAGCAAGTATAGGTCTTGAGGGCTGGTCCCTCACACCCCCTTCCTTCTTCCTCCAGTTATATTTGCTGAGAGTGACATTGTATGGTATGGAATATCCCTTTGGTCATTTGGAGTCAGCTTTCCCAGCTGTGTCCCCTCTCAACTGCTTGTGCATCCCCAGCCTCCTGGAGTTAAAAGTAAAGTTTTAAAAGTAAAACTTTTACTATTTTGCTTATATTTTAGTAAGTCTAAGGTCAAGTATCAGGGTTTTCACTCAGATAATACTGCTACTGGGTTCAAATTCAAAGAATTACTTAGGATCATCAAATTATAGAATGTTTGGGTTGGAAGGGATCTTAAGGATCATCTAGTTCCAACACCCTCCTGCATGCACAGGGACACCTCCCACTAGACCCTGTTGCTCAGAGCCTGATATCTTTTTTTCAGGCCCTATACTATCTCTTTGCTCATTCACTGTGTTGGCACCAATAGTCCCACTAAATAAATCCTTTGGATGGAAGATCTTGTAGTAGTACTGCAGCACGTACTTCATTAATAAACGAGGCTCTACGGAAGCCGAGCAGATTATAAATAAATTCTTCTATAATTGCTCTAATCCTAAATCAGAAATGTGCTTTACCAATTACTCTTGCATTTTGTAATCAGTCTGGTTGCTATGTTTTTTCCAAAACCTGCAGGTCATGCTGTATAGTTTTCTCTCTTGCAGTTTACAGAAATTCCATAACTGCAATTATTTTCTTTAATAAATGTTTTAATATATTATTTAATGTTCTTGAAGCATCTAACAAGATGTCTTGAAAAACAGTGCTGAATTAGCTCTTCTGGTATTAAATACTTATGAGTCGAAGGTGATTGAATCCAAATTAGTTCATCATAATAAAACTCAGCATCTGAAAATAATTTTATTTGATTTCCAATGTACTTATAAAAGTAAAAAATTGTAAGATAGAGGCATTATAGTAATGTACATATCTCTGTGTAAAAATGTGCTGGGAATTAATGATCAGATAATATATAGCTATTTCTTCTTATTTAATTTTTAAAGTTTAAAAAAATTTTAAATTTTCCCTCTGTTAATCTGATCTTTAGCAGAAATTGAGTTAGGGCTAAAGGTAAAAGGTAATTAAATTAGGAAAGTAAATGGGTCTGCTGTACTGGTTACATTTCTTTGCCTGTTCTCAATTATTTAATCAAAATGTACTGTAAGTAGAATTATGTATCTAGGGGATATGATTATCTGACATACAGTAAAAGAATGACAGGATTTGCAGACTTTGTAAATTAAATTGTGTGATTCATGCCTTTTCTAAGGATCTGAATGACTTTCAAATGATGCAGCCACTTTAAGCTTTCTAATCCTTCTTATGAAATTATTGGTAAAAATATGCTGATGTCACTTTTTCTGATAATGTTTTCACAAAAACATCTTGAAAATATATGCGCCAATCACTTCATTTCTCTAATTGTATTGCAGACTTTTAAGCAGGTTTCAGGCTTGTTGGTTTCCTGGGTTTTTTTCACTCAATCAGAAATGTCTAAAAGTATTTAAAATTACCTCTCTTCCTCTGTGTGATGCTAGATCTTGAAGACTTGGAACAATCCTCAGCTATTTGCACTAAAAGGTCTTCAGATACAAAAATAAATTTAATTAATTGGGTTTTTATTTGATAAGGATGCTCTCACAGCAACTGAAAGGAGGCACTGAAGTTAATCCATGTGTGATTTTATTAATTGAAATGTAATTTAGTTAGAGCAGATTAACATATTTGCATTTCTCAGCTTTTGCTCTAATATATAAGAAATGAACCTTAACTACGAAAGAGTACACAAATGCGTTTGAAGAATGCAATTGGATGTGTGTACTCAAGGACATTTTTTAAAGATAAAAGAGACACGTAAGTTGTCAGCTGTGTGAGCAAAATATTGGCCTTTACCTTCAGTCTATAGCTTTCAATGTTATGAGACCAACAGACAGTCTCTAAAAGACTTATGTTGAAGCCACACAACCACATCACTCAGATCAGATTAGAACTGAGCAATTGTAGCAAGGATACTGCTGTTTTCACCTGCCTTCACAATGTCCTTTCAGGAGAATAAAGAACTTTGGGATGATCTGAGGTGAAGAAACACAGAAGCAGAATGTTTGCATTCTGATTCTGAGAAAAGTAAATTGTTAGGAGCTCCAGGGAATGAAATATTTTGTTTCCAAGGAACAGCATGTATTTTTTATTCTGCAAACACTCAGTGGAAGTAGGGGTGGGGGATGAGGTGCAGAGGCTGGAACAAAATACAGTGAAAAAGGGGAAATACAAAGAAAAGGAGGAAATACAAAGAAAAGGGGGGAAAACTGATACATACTTCCTAAGATCAGAGTCACAATATGAGAACTCGGAACTTACTACTTTCCTACTCCTTTCACGCACAAATCTCCCTTCCCAAACCCTCCTTACATAGAACAGTTTAGGTTGGAAGGGACCTTAAAGAGCATCCAGTTCCAATGCCACTGCAGTGAGCAGGGTCAAGTCCCACTAGACCAGGTTGATCAAAGCCCCATACAACCTGGCCTTGAACACTTCTGGGGCGGGCATCCACAGCTTGTCTGGGCAATCTGTTCCATCCACCAACACTGTAACCCCATCATAGAAAGCCAAATTTATCAGGCACAATTTGATCTTAGTTATAGAGTTGGGGGAGAAGGGAAAACCAATTTGTCATCTACATGGATGCTTTTATAAAGCATTTGACACTATCCCACATGACATCCTTGTCATGAAATTAGAGACATGAATTTGACAGATGGACCACTCAATGAATAAGGAATTGGCTGGATGGTCACACTCAAACACTCGAGTGTCAAGGGAAGTGATTCTGCCCCTCTACTCCGCACTCATAAGACATCACTCAGAGTTCTGTATCCATCTCTGGAGTCCTCAACACAAGAGGAACACAGATCTGTTGGAACTAGTCCATAGATAGTCCAAAAATATCAGAGGGCTGGAGCACCTCTCCAATGAAGACAGGCTGAGAGAGCTGAGGTTGTTCCATCTGAGGAAGAGAAGGCTTCAGGGAGACCGTATAGTGGCCTTTCAGGCACCTGAGTGTCGTACACCATTGACTTACTGTAACCTAGGCATGCTTCTTCTGTCCTCAAGCTCACCTATAAGCTGATTATATATGAATACTGTAAGAGATGTTCAGGACACGAGAGCTGCAGAAAAATAGCTACAAAGAATTAACACCTTTTAATTGCTTGATGCATTTGCATACATTTGAAAATCTGCTATTTGTTCTGCATCTTTGCTCTGGGAAATAAAAAGTATGAGCTGTTTTCCTCACTTTCTTTTTTCAGTTAAAACCACACTGTTACCATGTTTTTTCTAGTTTTAAATTTGCAAAAATATCAAGCATTCCTGTTTTCCCAGGGATCATCAGCTAAAGATTGGTTTTCCCTAAAGCTCAGGATACCATTTCATTAAACCCTCAAGGCTAAATTTGATATATGTGTAGACTTGGCAGTGAGACAAAAATAGTGAATAGTTTTGCTATGGTTTGAGGGGGGCTAGGCTAATTTTGTGGTTCAATATGAGGATCTAGAGAGAGGGTGTTCTTCAGAACCCTGAGGGATCCAGGGGGCAGAATGGAGATTGGTCAGTATTCCCTCCCATTTCCTGCCATATGCTATAAAACTGAGAGGACAGTAAGTCCATGCTGTTCTCCTTCTTCCCTCACTCTACTTGTCCTCAGAATATCTTAAAGACAGGCCTGTGCTCACTACATGCTCTGCAGGATCTATCTCCATCTGGGAAGAGCCCTGGACACTTTTCCTGGGTTAGATCTGTCACAAGGGACTTTCAGACACATATATCAGTGACTACTGAAACCAGGTTTTGTATATATTAATATATCTTTCATTATCCCACATGTTACTATTTATCCCCTGTTCTATTAAAACTTTTTTAGTTTTAACTTCCAACATTGAAGTCTCTCTTCCTTATTCCCCTTAATATTCCCCTGGAAGGGTAGGGGTGGAGTGATAGAGAGCAATTCTGTTCTCTGGGTTTTGGCTTGCCTCACCACTAAATGGAGGCAAGTTTTGAGGTTAAAATAATTTGTTTATTCTAAGAATGTTCTTTGTTTGGTGTTAGAAAACAGAAAAATTATAGCTGTTTTAACTAGGTTATCAAGTTTCACAGAAGTGTTTTCCTATGTTTATTTTAAATTATTCTTTAAAAAATAAGTTTTCTTCTTTTTCTATTACTATACATATAACCCTAAGAATAACTGAAGAAACACTTAACTACAATGAGGTCATTTTAAGAATTAACCTTAAAACAAGAGACTAGGACTCCTATAGATCTTTTTTGTTACAAAGGATAGAGAGAAACATAAAAGGCAGTAGTTAAGAACACTTCAGCTTCAAGTCAAACAGAAACTGTTTAGAGGAGCTTCTTTCTCTACAATTCTAGCTTTCACATTTTTGTCTGTTTGTTGATAATCAGCTGGTGGATTCCACCACAAGCATTTGCCCTAGAGGTTTTATTTCCTTAAAGTGGTAATAAAAAAGAGTCCAGCAGACCTAGAAACAAATATATATGTGTGTGTATACATATAGATTTTAATAAAGATGTCATACGCAGCAAACATGTTATCATGTACAGCAATTTAGAAATGCCAGGAAATAGATATTTAGTTCCAGTGACTTTCAGAAAAAAAAATAATGGAACATTTATCATATCTTTCTCCTACTGGTAACTATGGAAAGTTAGCAACAGAGCTTTGGATAATGGTTGTACACTCATGCCTTCAACACACAATGCTGCAATAAGACTTTAGCATCACAGTAAAATTCCAGTGGTTTCAGGAAGCAGGGGAGAACAGGCAGTCTAGACAGCTCTTTTGAATGTACTTATAAGATTTATTTAACTCATCTAGGAATTCTGTTCTTGTCTGAGCCTAATCACCATAAGGGTCCTTGATAACAAAGGAAGGAAGCTAAAGAGTAAAAGATTGCACCCTGATTTCCCAATTTCAATGCTTTTCCCAGGTACCAAACTAGACTTGAAAAATGTTTGTATTCCTTTCTCACTTTTGAAGATAACGGCCTTCCAGCTTTTAGTCACACTCCAACAGTATGTTTTCTATTTGAACTAGCTGTTTAAATTACTACTATTAATTTCTAAGTTAGAAAAATAATATTTTTTCTTGAAGACCACCCTCAGCCATTGCAGTAGGTAACCCATATTAATCCTCTCTCAAGGTCTCCTCAGCTCGTACAGTCTGAATTAAAAACACCTAAGATGTCTGTAACAGTTAGCTCTGCACATAGCTGAGAAGATACTGTACATATTTGTGTTTTATTCATCATTTCATGCCAAGACACATCTAAGTTAACTTGGCATTTATTCAAATTTTGTCTCCAGAGAAAAAGAATAGTGTAGCATGAAAGGGGTTACATATATCTTGCCTATGAGGATGTTAGTAAGTGTCAAAAACCTTCCGGAAGTCCAGGGTAGACTATATCCACTGCTCTGTCCTTGTCTACTAGGATAGTCATTCTCTCATAAAAATGTATCAAGTTGGTTAAGCGCAACTTTCCCTGGCTGAAGCCATACTGACAACTTCTGATTATTTTCTTTTCCTTAATGTGCCTCACTGGCCTGTAGTTTCTTGCCCTTTTAGAGAACAGAAGTTCTGTTTGTTTTCCTCTGGTCTTCAGGCACTTCTCCCAGTCACCATGATCAATCAAAGATTACTGAGAGTGGCCTTGCAGTGACATCTGCCAGCTCTGTCAGCACTCTTGGGTGTATAACATCAGGGCCCATGGACTTATGTATGTCCAGTTTGCTTTAGTATTCCCTGACCTGATGTTCTTCCACCAAGAAGGATCTTCCAAGCACCGTCTTCCTTGTTCCACACGTTCCCTCTAGGACCTGAGACTTTTGACAGCTGGTCTTGCTAGTAAGGGCTGAGACATTCAGTACCTCAGCCTTTTCCATGTCCTGGCAAACCATCTTGTTGAGCAATGAGCCCATGCTTTCCCTAGTCCTCCTTTTGTCACCTAATATAAAAGGTCCTTATTATTTTCTTTCATATCCCTGGATTCAATTCCATATGAACTCTGGCTTTCCTAACTTTATCCCTGGATGCTCGTACAATGTTTCTTTATTCTTCCCAGGTTACCTATCTTTGCTTCTACCCTGTGTTTACTTCCTTTTTGCATCTGAGTTTGGTCAGGATCTCATTGTTCATCCACACAGGCCTACTGACATTTTTGTGTGACTTCTTATTCATTGTGAAAGAACTCTCTTGAGCTTGGAAGAGGTGATGTTCAAGGGAATATTAATAGATTTCTTGAGGATCCCCTTCCTTCTGAAGCCTTATCCCAAAGGACTCTTCCAAGGGATGAAAGGCATGCTTTCAGAATGATGTAGCCTTTTCATTACTAGAGATAGTAATTTCTATTTGCATTCTAGCTATATGTTTTACTCATCCAACTGAGGAGTTCTGCCTTCCATGAAAGTAGAGGCTTTCTCTGTTCTTCCTATGCTGTGTGCTTCCAAGATATAATCTTTGAGTTCTATTGCCACAGAGACTAAAATACATTGCACTTTAGAGCAAAACTCTATGTTAGACTATTGTAGCAATCACCTGTGAAATAAAGTTGGGAAGCTGACAAAAAATAAAGCTGCTCATAAAAGGAATCCTTGCTTCAGTGAGACAAATCTAGAAGTCTGAAACAATATTGAGAATTACCAAAAATAAAATTCTTGTACAGTTGTGTTATCACTTTTTTCAGGCTCAGGTGAGAAACAGTGAAAATACATTTAATCAGTGTAATTGATTATAAATTAAAGGAAAAGCTGCCAAAGTAGAGCAAGCAGCTGCAGTGAATCTATGAAAAGGAAATTAAATTATGGCTACATGTTACTGCATGCTGCATAAAAGTTATTTATATCATTTACTTTTCCTTAAAGCTCAAGAACAACAGAAAAATATAGCCTGAACTACTCTTATAACAAACTCAGAAAAATCTGACTGTGCCAAAAACAGTTTTTATTGAGCATATTCATTGAGTACATTTTTGGAGAGTGTGGGAATGTGGCATTTTAATTATTATGTTCTATGATCTGAGAACAATATTAGTGAATAAGTACACATTTACTAAAGTTGAGCCATTTTGACAGCTACAAAGCTGCAAAACATACCTGAATATTGTTAATAATGCAAAATGAATACTGATAAGCAATCCATTTAATTAAATTTGACAGCCTTGATTTTCTAAATTTCAGTCACTTAAGATTTCCTCTTACCCAAAAAAAGAGAGTATACCCAGCACCATGAATGATAATGAACATTTCCTCTAAGTATCCAAGAGCTCCGTTGTCAACACTGCTCTACTGTCATGTAGGGATCTGAGGAAAATCCAGGTCACATTCTATTCTAGTGCTAGTTACATACTATTCTTCAGTATTTGGAAGAGAAGGCAAATATAAAAAGGATAAGACAAGAAGAAACTACTTCCCTCATTATAACAATTAGGTTCTTCTGTTAAAATTTCTGAGAAAACTAAACATTGCTTGTAACACAAACATTGCTAGAATTTACCTGATCAAACTCAATATGAATCTGTTGTTATATTTATTTGTGTATGTATTTAAGATGAGTGACTAGAGGAATTCTATATCTAAAATTTCACACAATTCGTTAGGTGGCTTTAGGGGGACTGTCCCCTTGACAGAAATATGGGAGCCCAGACTCTGTAACCAGTCCCTGAAAAGAGTTAAGGTCTCACTAAAGGTCAGAATATGTCATTATGAGAAGTCCGACCCAAACTTACCGAACTATGTGTGAGAGCTTCCCTAAATTAAACACTGAGGACAAACCTGGGTCTGAAATCCTGCCTCTTGTTTATCATGGTCAAAGAGCCTGTGTGACTACTATTTGATCGGGGCTGAGAGAGAACCATCCTTTCTTCTAAAAGACACTCTCACTTCATCATTTCCAGATCTAACTATATCATAGGGTTAAAATAACACTTCTGGTTAGTGTGCTCTGACAACAAGCAAGGAACCCAAGCTTAGTGTTTTCTGCTGTCAAAGAAGAGTTCATATCTTGTTTCCCACTTGCCAGAAGGGCAGCAAAACTTCCAGCAAAGAGCACAATGTATGCAGGGACTCTCTCAACCCCTTATACACTGCATTGGCCATGGGCAGAGAGAAACTCAGGGCACTGTGGGCCAGGAAGAAAGCAGAAGGAGGAATTAACCCACTAGTTCCTCCTGAGTGAGGAGGTTCCCTCACTTGTAGGAGAAATTTCTTAGCATGTGCAGTTGAGAAATCTTGGTATCACACACTGAATCATTCTGGGATGCAGAAGAGGAAAAGTTCCTGGATTATTGACACTGGGGCTCAGTTAAGGAGGTGTTCCATAGCACACCCAGCACTTCCAGAACCAACCAAGCAAGGGCCCTGCTGTAGACTTTGGGCTGACAACAATTACAGTGCAGCCTACTGGTATGTTGGAACACAAAGCTGCAACATCACAGCACAGGGCATGTGTGTCAAGCAAGCAACATTTCCCTCTGGGGTTGTTCTTTCCTGTGAAAAAGTGTAAACAGACTTATACTCTAAGTTCAGCAGTAGTGGCAGTCTCAGCCTGTCCAGCAATAGCTTCTTTTCATAGTCTAGGAAAGCCTTTATCTTTTTGCATGTTTGTTCCCTGAGAGGAAAAGAAAGAGATGTGACACTGCAACTCTGAGTCCCAGGACTGATTTTCTCAAAGACCTTTATGAATGACATTTCTTGGATGCTGCTTCATTATTACCTGGCCCATCAAAAATATCTTTTTTCTTTTTATGGTAAAAATAAAGTCAGAATTCTCCCTGATTATTTTTCACAGTGTAATATATTCCAGTTAATGTGAATTCACTCATTCAGGGAGGGACACTTTACTGAGACTTCTCACAAGACACCAATTTAACCTAATGGTAATGACTACTGCTTAATTGAGATAAGATTAACATAAATTCCACCCAAAAGGGATACAGTCAACTGGTGCCAAAGGATTCCATGATGCTCAATTAAGTGTTTCATAAATGCAAATTCCCTGGCTTCTGTCAATTAATAAAAAGTAAGTATATTAATAATAAAGTAATAACCAGGAAAGTACAGCATTTATAACCCAAAGTATTCCGATGTACTGAAGAAATACAGTATTATTTGTAAGGTAGAAGTTATCATCACAAATTACAGGAAGAGAAATACAGGTCAAATAAATATGAAAACTTGTTAATACACACTGAAGTGATGAAAGTGTGAGGATGGAAATATACAAGTGTTTTGTTTATCAGATACCGACATCATATGGTCTCAGTGCTGAAGCCCTCCACACAGGGCGAGCTCTGAAGTGGAACAGGGTTGAGAGCAGTGATCATAGAATTATAAAATAGTTTGTGTTGGAACAGAAATTTAAAGGTCATCTAGTTGATTTCCCTTGTACTGAGAAGGGACATTTTCAACTAGATCAGGTTGCTCAGAGTCCCATCCAATCTCACCATGAATATTTCTATGGATGGAGTATCTACAGCCTCTCTGGGCAACCTGCTTTAGTGTTTCATCACCCTCATGGTAAAAAATGTCTTCCATATACCTAGTCTGAATCTACTCTTTTTTAGTTTAAAATGGTTACCCCTTGCCCTATCACTACAAGCCCTATTAAATAGTTGCTCCCCAACTTTTTACAGGCCCTTTTTAAGTACTGAAAGTCTGCAATAAGGTCTCCCAGGAGCTTTCTCTTCTCCAGGCTTAACAACTTCAGCCTCCGGCCTGTCCTCATAGGAAAGGAACAGCCAGAGAATTCACAGACTCACCCCAAAAAGGTCAGAAGGAAAAGGAGACTGTAACATAAGTATTCTAGTAGAATTCACTGCCCTTAAAAATGTTTCTAATACAAGAGCTACTTGGAGTCATATGTACCCATATTCAGGGAAATTAAGCCAGGCCCATACCCATAATGTCTCCTTTTTTTTGAATCTAGGGGTAAACACAGATTAAAAGTCCTTAGCAGTACACATGAATAGCAGTTTAGCTACTTTAGAAAGTACAGTTCAGGTCCCTCCTGCCACCAGAAATGAAGATGTAGAGGAAAGAAAAGATACAAGGAAAAGTGAAGGAAGAAACTGGTGTTCAGGAAAAGGCCGCTTGCTGCTTCTGCTACTTCACCCATGACCAGCCTCACCTTACATGACTCCAGTTTAAAAAAACAGTCAGCTCGAACACAGCACTTAGATTGCTCCACTCTTCAGCTTTTCCATGCAGCAATTTTAATTTTTTTGCTATGCATAAAGCAAATTTAGTCTGGGCAGGTGACAAAACCAGAGGTGTTGAGGAATGGACTGGTTCCTCTTCAGCATCAGTTCAGTTCAGACTGGCCTGAAGCTGCCTTCAAAGACAGTATGCATATTTTCTCAGTGTGATATTTTTGTTAGCTTTCAGCTAATGAGAATCACACTACACATTGCACCTTTCATAGTACAATTGTATGATAGGACACGATCAGTGATTTCTGTGATGAGGAGCTCTGATACGAAATGTTTGCCCCACACATCAAGTAGTCTTAATAATATATCATAATAATTGTCTGAAAGGTATTAAAACCCGACATTTTGGCTCAGACATTTTTCTTAATTTTCCTCTCAGACCATTATCAATGCATCTGCAGGTATAAATTAACCCAACTCTATAGGCATATATACTAGGTTTTTCATTGCAGTGACTTTGCTCCATCAAAATGTTCCTCTCCTTTCTCTATCTCTCCCTTGAAGAGATCTCTTCCCATCAAATTGTTTACAGACCTTCATCTTTTCTGAAGTTTATCCTGGCACAGGATTCTTCTGGATTTGGGAAGAGGGGCAGAAAGACGAAGAAAGAAAGGAAACAAAAAAACCACAAAACAACAACAAAAGAAAACAAACCACCAAAAACAAACAAACAAACAAAAACAATAAAAACCCCAAAACAAACATGCAAACAAAAAACCCACAAAAACACGACAACAACAAAAAAAAAGAGAAAAGAAAAAAAAAACTAAGGAAGTCCCTAATTAATGGAATGCAAAGAGAAGAAAATCAGATTTCTGAAGATTCACCAAAAATGACACTACATAAAAAACTCTGCATGCATTGATTTTGCTGGGGTTTGTTTTACTTTTAAACAGTGAACTCCACTGCAGCTGGTACATAATGAATCAATGTCATCTCTAATGACTTACGTAGGCTGGCAAACAAGTATATAGCCAAACAACCTTTTTGCCTGCCCTTTCTTGTAAGTGTCTCTATGTAATTCTTTTGCAGCAGGTAGTGAGGTCTGCTTGTTATTTCACAGATTGCTAGCTCTGCCATTTAAATTGGGATTATTTTAACAATACTGATTGATTTTAAGAAAATGTAAGCACTATTTATGGAGAAATCTTGTAAACCACTTTTAGTCATAAAAAATCAGCTTGTGTTAATAGTTTTATTAGTAATTTCAAATTTTAAATTAGTAATTTCAAATACCTTCTGCTGTAGAAAAATAATGGCCTTCAGTTTTCATTATTACAGTGAATTTTTCCACACATTTAATTCAGTATAGTTATAAATGTATTCTACTAAATTGTTATATTACAGAGATATTGATTTGCATAACAATCTTAAAGCTTGTTCTCCAGCTTGTTCCAGGGGGGAGGGTAAAATAAATAGACAGATTTGGAAATATGAAGAGTTTATGACTCTATACCAACAGTTACATATCATATTTTTAAAATAGTATTTAAATATCCTCAATGTAGGTTGCTGTAAATCATAATAGAATCTGAAAAACATGTTAAGTAAGGTGACAAACATCTCCAATACATTTGTTCACTTATGCTCTTCTTATGAAGAAGAATCATATTGCAGTGAAGAACTTTGAAGTTTTTAGATCTTAACACCCATACCTTGCTATTTGCTTGTTGCAGGCAGTGAGACTAGAAAGGTATTTGAGTAGGAGGTAAGCAGCAGTGGCCGAGAACTTCTGGAGACGTTCGCACCATCATCCTGAGATGGGTGCTCAGAGCATTCTCAGGACAGACAAGCTGTATATTTTTTCTATGGAAAATTGATTCGTATTAGAAAATCACAACTGCAATGAATCTGTTGAACAGGGCATTTTTTAATCCTGTAGTTACTTCTGTTCACTGCCTTGAGCTCCCAGTAAGCCTCCTAATTAGGAAGGAGACTTCAATTTAATATGATACTTAACAAGGAAAGAAAGAGAGAGAATCAGAAGACTTGTCTGATATAATCGCCATTGTTACTAAGGAGATATACTATAGGGTTTCCTAAATGCTAGGAGCTTCATGGGAATATATATTATACTGCTGCAGTTAGATTAAAATGTGAAAAAAGCGTGAATAACTGAGACCAGGCTATTGCCAGCTACAGCAGGACAGATTCCTTTAGACAGCTGGAGATGACAGGGAACATTACTCACAGACACTGTGGTGACAGTGAAAACTCCAGTTTTGCTTCTCTGTTTAGCAAACTCAACTGTTTTGTTGAGATCGTGCACCTTCAACCGAAGAATACTGCATCAGAGGTAAAACTTAAACAGATTTATTTTTCTTACCAATGGAACATTTGTCTTACTCAGCTTTGAGTTCTTAAAATCTGTGTTATGTCTTTGAATTGCCTACTACCTGCCTGCAATGCTATAAATGAGTGTACTGTAGGGCAAGGAGTAATTGTTTAGTACTTGAGAGTCTAGATGTTAATTCCAGGTATAGGAATTGACCAGCAATTGAATATGGTGGTCATCTTGCTGAAGATGACAACTACCTGCAATTGCATAGCTCCAGGTTTGATCTTTAATTCCTTAGGATACAGTTAAGAATTGTGTGTTGAAATTCAGATGTAGCATTTCATTTTTTTCTCTTGCTTCATGATTCAGAATGAAAAATGCACCTAAGCTTTCCTAAGAGATGTTACAAGCAGCCACCTCCTTCAGCAGTATCAACTCTGGACCCTACCACCCATCCTCTGGAGCTCAGAGGCCAGGACCAGGATAAAAGACACAGCTGCCACTTTCTCATTTGTGGGTTCAACCAGTAGTGAAGCTGAGCGTGTATCCCAGACACACACACACACACACACACACACACACACACAAAGGGTCACAGACAACCAGAGAAGACATGGACAGGGCTGGTCACACAAACAGCTACAGACAAGGGGCTGTCCCCAGCAGCACTCACATTGGGTACTCACACCAGACACAGGCACAGACACGTCCCCTCCTCCTCTTGAGTTGGCAGAGGCAGAAGACCACTAGTGCAGCACACATACTACACAGTCCCTGTTGACAAGCATATGCACATTCACAGATCCCCTAGGCATCAGCATAGCCCTTTGGCCCACCCAACACACCTGCCCAGATCCTGGCCCCCCTTACCCACTTCACAGGTGCCCGACTTGACAGCTGGTCCAGCTGGGTGCTCACTGCAAACATGCAGCACTCACACACTCATCCCACACTCATGTGTCTCCCCAGATACGTAGTACAGACTCTCCACCCGCCTGATACTCCTGCCAGGACCTGGGACTGGTCCAACTTGGAATTTTCCACTGGATCCACAAGAACACTTCATGTGCACCTGGTTTAGGGTAGATACAGATACTTGCACCTGCCAGATGACACAGGGCACACACTGTGACCTGCAGTCTCAGTCCAGCCATCAGCACCAAGTCACTCACCTCACTCTTGCCTGTTCTGCCCCGCCCAGTAACTGGCACTGGGCCCTTGGAGCACTGACACACATAGGATGGGAAGTGAGATTACACAGACAGATTATAGGATTTAATAAATCAGGACAGAATGGTGTGATCAGGAGCAGGGCTCAGCCAGACAAGAGTACTGACCGGCTGATTTTACCTGCAATCAGCCCCTTTTATAACACTTTCTGTTTACCTCTCTGCTCCTCCTTCCTCTGCACATGGCCTCACAAATTGGCATAGCCCCACTGACTTTCTTCCAATGTTCTGGACCCTCAGATTTGCATCCTTATCAGCTGCAAAGTCATGGTTTGCCTGCAGTTTTTTGGCAGCCAGTCAATTAGTGTGACTGATCAGGCTGGTTCATATCTAGTGTTGGTCAGGTTTGTCTCTGTATGATCTTGTTTATGGCTTGTTTGATCTGACACTACTAAAGGAGCAGATATTCTCCTTCCATATACTTTTACAGGCTTCTATCTGTAGTTGAAGGCACCTGTAGGAGATAATTCATATGTTCCTCCAATACAAGTCTCAGGGACTAATTGCTAGTCTTTGGAGGTCCATATGTCTTTCAATTGTCTTTTGAAAGGACAGAGATGAATGGAACATCTAATGAATGGAACATGCAACATCTAAAGTGAAACTGTTGCAATAAGGGAAGGTTAATTGGGAAAAGCTATCTAAAATCATAAAGGAAGTGAATAAATGGAGGATAATTATGGTCTCCCATTTACTCGTGCAGAGGTTTTTCATACAAGATCTTTGGATATAATAACAAGTAAAAAGCAAGATACTTACAAAATACTGAAATTCCTGTCATATTAAGCCTTAGTGGCTCCTTCTCATGTACTGGGAAAACGGTTCCGTTTTCATGATTTTGCAAATTGTGTTGCAAAATGTTACTGTATTTTTATTGACTGAATGATTGCATTTGATTACCTTATTAGAATGATGTCTGGCTCTTTACATCAAGACATATTTTTGTCTTCATAGTTTCAGACTTTATGGCTATTTCTTTGATTGCTTAACTGAAAGGAATAAAACCATAAAATTCATAACTGGAATGATTTCTATTTATAGAGATTTATGTACCATAGAAACTAAAGGTTATTTGAAGATTTTCATTCTTGTGCTCATCCTTCGTGCCTATGCTCTTAGAGATGACTAATGCAATACTAACGTGCAGTGTCCTTCAATATTAGCATCTTGAATATATATTAAAACGCTTAAAAAACCACACGTCAACAAACCCACACAGAATCAAGTTGTAATTAATAATTATAATGAATAAAACTGTCAGCCCCTTATCAAAACACTTTCAGTACATATATTGTACACGCAAAATCCTCTTATTAATGTTGGTGGGTGAGCCTTTATGCTTCAGTTAAAAAAAAAAAAAGCATCCAAAAATCAATGTAGAACCACTCAGAGAAATTTTATTACCTGTTTTATGTTCACAAAGTTCAAGCAAATAACAATGGTACATTTTGGACTTAAAGACAAAATGGAGGTGTCCCACATGTTCTGAACTTGAAAATCTTTTCTTGGTGTTTTTTCTTAGTCTCTCCTTTCACAGTCTTTTTTGGTGGCTGCTTAAGAAAAGAAAAGTTGGCACATAACTATCTATATAAACAATAACATTGCTATTAGCAAGAATTTTAGTAATTTCATTTTATAGTATTAGCGCCAGATTCTTTATGGTGCAAGCTTGCAAAAAACCTGAACACATGTATGTATATATGTATGTATTTATGTATGTGTGTGTGTGAGTGTGTGTGTGCTCACAGCACAAAAAAGCTCACAGCAACAAAGTCTAAGTGGGAAATCACATTCTCCAACGAATCTGATGAGTAAGAAACTACATTAAAGGTTATAATCTTAATGTTTTCCTGCTGCAAATGTCTGCATTGACAAAGTTTGTTAACAACATATATTCATGTCTTTTGTGTAATGAATTATTGTAATACACTAAAATATAGAAACCAAACACAGAAAAAAGATCAAAAGACAAAAAAAATAATATTTTTTTTTCTTCCTTCCAGTGATATATACTGCTAGTGAGGCTACACAAAAAATCAATCATGTTATTTAGGACTTTAAATGAAGTATTTAAGGTAACTCTAGCAGCCATCAGGAGTGTGTCTTGATCACAAACTGCTTAATGTATAATCAGCTAGATGTGTTATAGATTTCATCATGCCTCTCCAAAATATTACATTTTACAGAAGATACTCTGTTCTATCTGAGCTACTATTTTGCTCTAATGCTCTCATTCTTACAGCCAATGGGCACAGTTTAGTCTAGCTTGAAGTGTAAATTATGAATGATTGCTTACCTGGCACAGATAGAATCCATTTCTACTCAAAATCAATTTGCAGCAGGATGGGAAAAAAAATAGTAATTTTTAGATAAAATGAATCTGACGTTCAGTTATTTACATTTAGATCAAGATTAGCAAACTCTGAAAGCAACCTTGTATTTTGTTGGTAATTCTTGTAATAAGTTGTACCAAAACAGGTAGTCTTTTAGTGATAGACAAAAAGGGAGTTCTTTCAAAGAGCTAAGACCAAGATGGAATATTTTAAGTCAGGACCTGTAGTCTTCAGAAAGTAAAACTCTACATTAATAATGAGCATATCTGCCATTTGTTTTACTGTGTGCAAATAGTGTCCAGAATTTTGAACTTCTGTCAAGATACCAGTTTTAAAAGTTTGGGATCTCTGTTGAAAACAGCAGTGAACACCTGAAGATAAGAGCTCATCTATTTCCCTCATGTATTTCCTCTTGTGCGCATGGGTGTAACTAAGAGTACGTGGGTTGGCAGTCTAATAATACAGGTAAGTCATGCCCAAATCATAGCCAAAATATCATCTGGCCTGCCTCAAAAAGCACCATGGAGCAATCAGTATTCAACTAAACTTCCACCCAAGACATCAGCTTTTCATACAGCAAAGGTTAAACACAGAGTTATATCTCAGTCTTCCAGGCTCATGTTATCCTCCACAAACAGATTTGCTGAAGGATAGCTGTAATTAAATAACTGAAATCCCTGTATCCCAGATGTTGTACATAGTGTGTTAAATTCTTGAT
Organism: Chaetura pelagica; assembly: GCF_000747805.2. Taxonomy (NCBI): domain Eukaryota; kingdom Metazoa; phylum Chordata; class Aves; order Apodiformes; family Apodidae; genus Chaetura; species Chaetura pelagica. The sequence continues at coordinate 6,714,473 of NW_009953761.1, read as the reverse complement.
GAGCCTTTTCATTCTTAAGTATTCAAAATAACACAACTACTTTTCCAGTCTCCAAGTCTTCATCTTATGGCCATTTTGAATATTGTGAAATTCAAAATGACAGGTGGAGACTGGGAAAAAAACAAAACACAGGGGTCACCACTAGATGATCTTTAAGGTTCCTTCTAATCCAAATCATTGTACAATTCTCAATAAGGATTTACCATGACTGGACATGTGACTGTTTCTGCAGTGGAATCCCTGAGATTTAATACATCCATAGCTGCTACATTTGTAATTTCTAATTTAGGATATTGGAAAAGCTGTGAACCTAAATCTGTAACCGACCTAAAATTTGCAGAAAATACTGACTCTAAGTAATACCATAACTTCTCAGAAAACACTTACAAATACCGTGATATATTTCCCAAACAAATATTATTTGTAAAAGTTAAAGTTCAGCTCTGGCAAGAATCAGTTATTTCTAGTCCCCGATATAGGAATGCTTTTGTAAGTTTTTTTTCTTCACTACTCTCATTAAAAGAGCAACTGTCAAGGAAGAAGGAAACACATACTATGCTTCAACTTACTTGTTTTGTTGTCTTGGTTTTTTTCCACTCAATTGCATTAAGGTTAAAGACCAGTCACAATGCAGAGAAGAGAAAAATAATTAAAAAATTAAAAGGCCAATAAATATTAAGTCACCATTAGGCAAAATATTTTGTTTCTTCAGCTGAAGAAAATTAAAATCAAAGCAAAAATCTGGAGATGAAGGCATATTTCACAAAATGGTTTTTATTCCATGCATCCCTTTTGCTGTGTCTTTACTTCTTTCCTTTTACTTAAAACTAACATTTCTAGTAATCAAAGATGTCGTCTTAAAAAAAAAATTAATTCCTTAGTACACAAAGGCATATGAGTTCTTAAAACTAACTCCATATACGAGCAAGAAAGCAACATTAGTTATGTAGGTGGATGTCACCGTTTGACTCAGGTCCGACAACAATGCTCTCGATCCCCTCCCCCCCC
>NW_009953761.1:6574371-6713306 GCF_000747805.2 Chaetura pelagica | reverse complement strand
GTGATGGATGAACAGAGTCCTCCCTGGACGCCGGCCATGGACGGAAGAGAAGGGGAGAAGAAGCAGGAAGGGAGTTGTCTTCTGTGATCTCTGACCTTCCTTTGAGCTTACGTAGATATATGGAATGGAATATCTTTGGCCAATTTTGCTGTCCATCTAACTCAGCCTCCTACGGGGGGGTCACAGATCTCCCCATAGTGTCTGAGCCGGCAGAGTGCAGGTGCGGCCTTGAAGCCTCAGTAGTTAGAAAAACATTCCACTGTCTTATCAGCCTAGCAGAACACACTGTTGCTAGTTACAAGAAAGCTCACTGAAGGAAAAAAAAATCAGTAAAAAGAAAAATTGGCTTCATCCTGGCTCAAACCAGGACAGTGGATCTGAAAGTAAATAAGTATATAAGATACGTATATCCAAAACTTGAATACCCTAGGAATGTTTTAGCGAATAATGCTCAACTAAGTGAAAATAAATCCCCTGCTTAAAATTAAGCCATTGTTTGTTAACAAAATCCAACGGGGGAAAAAAAAGAGAGAAAAAAGTCTACTCTTTGCTCAGTTGGGTGTCTGCTCAGCAGAATGCTTCAAGAAATGCTGTTCAGTCTTGCCCTAGTACTACTCTGTAAATATGGATAACATAAAATATTAATTAAATAAAATTTCAGACCTAAAATTATGAGAAGGTTCTGTTGGGATACACAAACTTATGTGGTTATTGAGATCTCTTTAATTCTAATCCTCTTATTTAGCTTTGCGTTTGCTGCTCATGGGGCAAAAAAAAAGTTGCCATTTTTCTCTGGGGAAGGTGTTCAAATTAAACTCTTAAAAATTTGAGATGTGACTATGTAAATGCATAAAGTTAGAAGCATTTTGATACATGTTATAAACATGTATTGATTGATAACATCTCTAGTGTAGTTAGTGTTTGATTTGTCTTGATTAATGTGAAATATCTAGGATACCAAGTGTATTTGCATCAACAGTTTGATCACTGTTACATAAATATGTGATAGACACTTTTAAGTATATGACTGGTAAACCATTTAATGTGATGACTGGAAAAAATACAATAAAACAGGAAAAAATAATTGTCTGAGGTCTTGTCTCATTTTCTTAAGACAGCCACCAGTGTGACTTTAAGAATACAAGTAAGCAGTTGAAATAACATCTCATTTAAGGTCTATGTCTAGCTTTAAAATTACCTCACTAAGGAAAATGAATCTAACCATTGTTTTACATTTATACTGAAGGAGGAAAAAAAAACAATCCCAAAAAACACCCAACAAAGCAAAACAACAAAAATAATCAGTATTTCCTTTTACCAACCATGCTCCAGGGGTTAAGAAAAGTGTGATTGAAAGCTACATACTGGCTTCTTAGACTTTGAAGAAATTTGATTGAAGTGTGAAAGCAACTGAGAATAGAAAAGTTGCAGAAAATATCTCACTGTCTACTTCAGAAAACAGTAATATAATAGCACAGAAAGAAATCAAATATCCCAATAGACGATGAGTTTCAAGAATTATCAGCACATCTTCATTCATTCCTGGAGAACATGCTACGAAATGACAGTTAGATTGTATCAGCTTTACATGGATATTTTTTAACAGAATCATACCTTCCTACCACCAGAGTTGAGAAAACTGGGACTTGATCTCTGTATCTAGTAATGTTTAGCTGTTTACCAAACAGTCTGACTTAAATGTATGGGTACCATTTAATCACTTGCAGCAGTGATAGTCCACAAATAGTGGAAAAATGCAAAGACAGCAGATTTTTATGCTGATCATTCAATACATAGTTATGCATTTAATTTTGAGCAAGTCTATACTGCCTTTCTTCCCTCTGGGATTAAAATTTATATTAATGTACTCCAGTAAAACCCATGTATAAGACTCAATCTCCATGAATCATGTTGGAAATTATTCCTTTCCATTGGAGGTGTCTACACAATTAACTCGGCTAGTGTCCTAAGTGTCCATTGACTATGACTGCAGCTAAGGTAATACCATCTTGACAGGCAGTTATCTAAATTTAGCTGTCTGCAACAGCAAAATAAATCCAGTCCTCTGAATTCACATTAGCTGCCTAAACATAGGTGTCCAACTGTTGTTGGATCATCCCTGATGCACAAAGCCATCTGAAATGTTCTGGTAGTGATGGTGCATAGAACACAGAAGGTACTGGAAAATCATGCTCTTCTGAAATGGCAGATAGCTGGGAATGCCTTGCCCCTAAGGGGGTACATTTACACAACTGAATCTTTCTGTTTCTCTACATCAGCTACAATATGTGAGTTCTGTGATGTTGCTCAATTGCCTGCCAGCACCCTGAAAAGTCTCAGTTGTTCCCTGCCTTAACACAGCCAATGGCTTTACAAAGGATGGTGTAGCACGTTTTTGAGGCTTTCAACTTCAGTTACTCTCTTCAGAGAAGCATAAAACTGTTTTAAACAAGCACATATAACACATACATCACTCCTACAATCCTGAGCTGCATTTGCATGCATGAAATTGTCCTTTCATCCTCCTTTTCCATTGTTACCAAGAGCACCTGTCTGTGTAATGAAAAGTAGGAGCTCTGTCCTTCAGCTACCCATCTGTGCAGACCAGTTTGTAGACTGCGTAACACAAACCAAGCTAAAGTAATGTTGTCAAGCTTACATGTTCTCTAATTTATGGTAAAGGTTAAGTTGAAGCACAATCAGTCAAAACCCTGCTGGGGACCTTGGTGAAATGTCCATGAGGTTAAACTGCAAGTGGATGACACACAGTAGTGCTGAGCATGAGGAAAACCATAAGGCACTCTCACACCCCTTTCTGCTCCAAATCTTACTCTTTATTTGGAAAGGAAACCCTACCAAAGACTCCTGTGTTCCAGATGAACAAAGCATTATGAGAATTAATTATAACATCCATGATTCCCCCATGGTGATGTAGATCTTGAATGCATTGAACAGCTAGAACTACAAAGACAAAAAGGGGTTGAGATTAGTGATGCACACTCAGATATACTGTGGATTTTTTAATTAAAACATCATTGTAATACTTACCACTGGTAAAAAGGCTAATATAATAGAAAATAGAGATCAAAATAGCGTTATATCAATGTATTAATCGAGGATGCACTTGTTTCATGAAGATATGTGTGCTGGTTTGGTTCTGGTAGTGTGCTGGTATGGTTTCAGTAGTGGGGGGAGGGAGGCCTAGAGGTGGATCCTGTAAGAAGCTACTAAAAAGCTCTGATGGCAGTGGTATTTATAATTAATTGATTACAGTCAGTTACAGATTTCTTTGTTCTTTCTCTTCACTTGCTGCTGAACTTGACTAGTCTTTTACATCGAGGGTTGTCATGCACGAGCGTGATGCTCCCTGAATTTGGGTTACCAGTTCCGAGATATTTGGCACTGCAACAGTTAAAGGTGCAGTGTTGGCATTCAGTTGCCTGTAATCAATTGTAAGCCACCATTGTCTGTTTGACCTGATAAAAAAGCCAAACAGAAGAATTATAGGGAGAGTGCAAACAGTGATAATACCTCTCTCCTATAAATCAGATACCACCCTGTCAATACCTGCACTTGAAGCAATGGCAGAAGGTACTGCTTTGCATTTGTAAGTTTAGACAGGGGTAGTGGCATAGATAGCACTAGCAAATCTGTAATTTAAATTTCACTCTTATCAGCCCACATCACCATCAAGTTTGCCCAGAATATTTTACCCTTCTGGGAAAAACTCCAGATTGAACCACTGGAAAGTTTGCATGTCCTGCCACACAGCAAATCAAACCCTAAGCAGCACCCACCAGTACTTCAGCACGGGTCAGTCTCTGCTCATCCAGAAGCCATAAAGTAATTTTTTATGTTAGACATTGTTTTATAACCCCATAAATTCCCGGGCAGCTCACTTTTCTGTCCCTGAGTTCTATGTTTAAGGTCTCTGCCATTTTCCTTGTAACTGCTGACATTTGCGCCCCATGTCAATAAGGAAGTTTACAAAAATCTTGTTTGGACCTATTAGGGTGCTAATGATGGGGTCATTGAGCTTATCTGTGAGCCTTGTAACTTTAACACTAGCCTAGTAGGATAGCTCACTGCCCTGGAACTTTTTCTGGTGAAATTAAGTCAACTACTACTGTGGTGGGGCTGAGGGCTCCAGTTCAACAGGAGTTAATTTGTTTTCTGCTGAAGTGATTCTTTGGTTTAGAGACCAAAAATTGGATATTAGCAGTAGCCCAGCCATTTAGTAACCATGGTGGCACTCGTAGCTAGATCCTTATGTTCCCTGTCAAATTTTGGTTTAAACTGGTGGCTGATCCAACTCAACCCATGTGCTGCCCATAATTAACTATAGCTTGAACAAATTTTCCCCAGGTGGTCATATGGACCTGCTCACATGGGGTTTGCATGGCAGCCGTGGAAACATTCATTGAATGGGTAGTTTGTAAGTGATCTTGAGCACAAGCCATGTAGTTTTTTTAACTGTCTAGGAGATAGTCTGGCTGGATAAGGGGAGATAGTCTGGCTGAATTAACAGGGGCTAACATCGGTGACCTCTGCTTCAAATTTCCTTCATACGTTGCTTGAATGCAAGCTGCTTTCAGCAAGGTCTGAAAACCCTGAAGCTGTGATAACAAGAGAGTCACCTCATTCTTGTGGGTCTATACCACCAGCCCAATATGCCACTCGTGCAGTCGGTGGGTAATTGTGATCTCCTGGAGTAGTGGTTAAAACACTCCAGGACCCCGAAAGCCTCTGGCTTCTTCCTCATATAAGGGGACGCGGTCACCCCTTGTAAGGGAGATTCAGCACATATATTCCATCTCAGATTCCTCCAGACACCTGGAATACTTTTCCTGCAATTTTGGCAATTGAGCTAGAGACCACAGGACAGTTTGTGCAGTAGTATGACCAACCTCCTCTCCTCCATTAGCAGTTTCAGTTTTGATCAAAGGCCCAGTAGATACAGGGTCTGGGGTACGATTGTAACCAAAATATTCAACAGATCCATAATTTTCGTTGTCACGCGTGAGGTTTCCATCCCACGCTTAAGGATCTGAACAGTATATTAATTCATGAATCTGCTTAGCAGAGATTGAGGACAGCATTCAGTTTAATAAAAGATACAATTTTGCCTGCAATAGTTTTCTCACATTTTAGCTCAGGCATTTTAAGTTCTCTATTGTCCATTTTTAGATTTTGATTTTCAGTCATGGGGGTATTTATTTGTGCCCCAAATTTCTCTTGACTCTCCCTTTCCAGAGTCAATGATGACTTAAATACAGCATTTTCCATTTTTATAACAGTGTATTCTACATCTGCTATTTTTGGGGAGGAGGGGCCTGTTTAATTTCTTTCTGTGCAGAAGACAAGCAAGCCACCAGCACTGTGCGAATGCTTCCTTTGCCTTTACCCTTTTTGAATTTTCATTCAGTCCTGCACTGTGGTGTGTGCTCCACTACTTTATTCTCATCTTTCCAGTATTCTTGAGTCCATTCAATTCCAGTTTGAGATGGCACACTCTTATATTGTTGTAGCAGTTTATCCATGGCTATCCTGTCCATTACACCAATTTTACTGTCACATAAAAAAGGCAGTGTTTGCCTGTTTCAGAGTCCCAAAGAGGACTTTCACTGAGACAGCTTTGCAAAGCTGCTGCTTCCGAGTCCCACCAAAAGGACTTTCACTGAAGCACTTTGCCCAACTCAGAGCAGCTCATCAGGAGATGGCTGGCTGTCCCCCAGCATTCATGGAGGAACATGGTGGAACACTCCCTTGAGGTGCCAGGAGAGGTGGATGTGGACTTGCAGCCCATGGACTTCGATCTGCAGCCATGGAAGACCCCATGCCAGGGGAGATGACTGTTTCTGAAGCAGCCTGTGACTCTGCGTAAGCCCATGCAGGAGCAGCTTGTTCCTAACCTCATGGCAAGGACTGATAGAGGGGTTCATGAAGGACTCTCTCCCATGGGAGGGACCCCATGGGGAAGCAGGGGAAGACTGTAAGGAATCCTTCTTCCTGAAGAGCAAGAAGTAGCAGGAAACAACAGACTGTGAACTGTCTCTAAACCCCATCCCCTGTCCCCCTCTGCCACTGGTGGAAAGGAGGTAGAGAAATCAGGAACAAAGTAATTTGGGCCTGGGAAGAAGGGAGGGGTTGGGGTAATGTATTTGCTTTTAGTTTTTTCTGTGTCCTGTATGCATGTAATTAGTGTTAAATTAAATTATTATTTTTGCCCAAGTTGAGTCTGTTTTACCCAGGACTGTAAATGGTGAGTGAACCCTCCCTGTCCTTATTTCTACCAAGAAGCTTCTAGTTGGCCTTTGCATCCCCTGTCCCCCTCTGCCACTGGTGGAAAGGAGGTAGAGAAATCAGGAACAAAGTAATTTGGGCCTGGGAAGAAGGGAGGGGTTGGGGTAATGTATTTGCTTTTAGTTTTTTCTGTGTCCTGTATGCATGTAATTAGTGTTAAATTAAATTATTATTTTTGCCCAAGTTGAGTCTGTTTTACCCAGGACTGTAAATGGTGAGTGAACCCTCCCTGTCCTTATTTCTACCAAGAAGCTTCTAGTTGGCCTTTTTCCTCCCCATCCCAGTGTGTACATGTGTGCTGGGGGGAGGCAAAGTAGGAGAAGTTGAATAAGCAGCCACTTGGCTGTTTCTTTGTTATCGTGTTAGGCCCAAACCACAACAATGTGCTTTCCTAATGCTGCTCCATCTCAAGGAAGGTAGATTAAGTTACAAAAAGATATCAAGTGCAGTGAGGAATATCAAAGGAATTGAGAGGACTATCAAAGGAATTGAACAGTACCAAGGAATATTAGAGAGGTTCAAATACCTTGAAGACACATTCATGGATGATAAAGTAAAAATGAAGAAGCAGCTATTATTTACTGGTTTTCATAATATGAAGAGTAGGGGTCATGTTGCTGAAATTTCAGACAGAAGCTTTAAAACTAACAAAATGTAATGCCTTCTAAAAGATTAAATGTTCTGTTGTGGAAAGTTTGCCACAAAATTTGTGGATACTAAAAGTTTAAAAGTGATTTTAAAGTTATTAGAATTCTGAAGGAAAAAAAATGGGTATAACCTCCAGCCAATGAAGTCCCTGTACAGTAGGTTGCCAGAAGATAGAGAATTGTGTTATTCTTGTACTGTTTTCCTAAATATCGATCAGTTATTGTTAGATGCAGGCTTTAAGGCTAGGTGAGATGAAGCCAACACAATCATTGTTATATACTTGTACAAATATAGTAGAAATTGGCAAAAGGAAAAAAGTGGCAAAGCACCAAACAAGAAACAAAAATACTGTTTTTATGTAATTTTAGCTCCTCATTACTTTTCTCACAAGAAAGAAAATCAAAAGCTATCTTCTGTAAGCACTCAGGTGTATCCTTTGGATCCAAACAAATGAAATTTATAAGCCTTGGTGAGAAAACATTAGAAGTTATTGCATGTGTATGTGCGTGTGCAATTACCAGTGTGTGCAAAAAATGTATAGGCACAGACTAAAATCCCTATGCAACTTTTATATATTTATTTCAGTTTTCAGTAATAGATTTTTGAGGAATATACTTCAGATGGGTTTAGTGCATTCTTTCTGGAAAATTCCTTTTCCTCTTCAGTTTTTCATTCAATATTTTACCAGGTATTGACTAAGCATACCAATACTAAGTGGGTTTGCTGCTTGATCAGAGAACGTGCTTCTTGGCATTGCTCACTTCATGTAATCAAACAATGAAGACATGTGCCACTGAAAGATGAGCTCTTTCATAGCAGGACTTGCAGGTACTTAGTTAATAAATAAATAATGTTATGAGCCATTATATATCAGGATAGATAGGCATATTCATAATACTATAGGAAAAAAATTAGACAAGCTGGAAAATAGAACTACAGACTTTTTAGCTACTTGGGTATAGTATTTAGCTGAGAGTAAGGAAGCATTGTCCAGATCCCTGCTCTCAGGATTATTTTTGCCTTTTAGCCAGTGGCAATGCAGTTAATATGCAAGGTTCAATGCTCAGGATAATATTTGCTGTGGCAAATGACATCTTTACTTAGCTACGGCTTTTTCCCAATGTCTTCCAAGCCCCACAGGTTTTGTACTCTTTCTTGAAAAGTAGACTGTCCTCTAAAAAAGGAGCTTACAAGTAGTACCAAAAAGAGGTACATGCAGCTAGACTCACTTACAATGTCGTATCCTCTCTGCCTAAGCAGGCACTAAACCCAAGCTTCTATATCTTGGATGTTTCCCTAGTCCTCATAAATGCACAAGTCCATCTTCCTTCATTGGCCATCATCTGCAAGGTAAATGGTGATTAAAACTCCCTCTAAGGGCTCTGAAGATCTTTGGAGATTTAGACTGCATATTAAGAAAAATTTCTTCACAGAAAGAGTGGTGAGGCATTGGAACAGGCTGCCCAGGGAGGTGGTGGAGGCATTGTCCCTGGAGATGTTAAAAAAATGGGTGGACATGGTGTTTCAGGAGATGGTTTAGCAGTTAGGTGTTGTAGGGTGGGTGGTTGTACTTGATGATCTTGAAGGTCTTTTCCAACCTTGACAATTCTATGATTCTATAAATTCATGGGGAATTCTATTAACATAAGTATATATATTTCTAATTATAATAAGCTAAATATTTGATGTAGTTACCCTCCCCCCCCAAAAAAATATAGTAACTTTTGTTTAGCACTGTCTGAAGTTTGGCAGTACTTTCAGCCAAAGCGTACATCTCCAAGGGCTGAAATCTTCTCAAGTAGGAAAGAAAATATTAATTACTGTGGAATGAAAGGAGGATTTCCGACAGCTAGCTTGCCAATAGTAATAAAATATGCGTCAGTGTCCAAGATCTTCTGAGTGATTTATTTAATCAGCTAATTGAAAAGACATAAAGCTGACAAAGACAGATAATTGATCCTATAGTTCAATGATCCTAGTTCCGTGCTCTTCCCCTTGGCCTCCCTTGCACTGTACTGCATTCACAGCGCCAGAATTCTGCATCATATTGCTCAGGGCATTGCAAAATTTGTATTTGAAGTCTAGGCTTTTGGCATGAGTGAAAAATTGCTTCTGTAGTTGTCCTGAATGAAAGCAAGTAACTGCAGTTAAATGTACTAATGCAGGTAATGGACTACCTAATTTGTTTTCTGAAAGTCATATCAGTCTGTTAACATGAACAATTCACCCTGTAACTGGAATGTAATGACAGCACTGAAATAACAAAAAGGAGCCTAAGGCTTGTGTTCCATTTGCATCTGTGGTTTTATGTACCTCTTTATTAAAAGGTCTCTGATGTTTCTAAGGTGATCCAAGTTATTTCTAAGTATATAAAAGTGAATTACTGAAAAAAACTACAAACCAAAGCCATACAATCATATGAAAAAAAAACAACAAAACAACAAACAGACAAATAAAAATAAATAAAAATAAATAAATAAATAAATAAATAAAAAACATAAAAAAAAACACCAAACAAAAACATTGGGAAAAAATTAAAATATAAAATTAACTGTGAAGATCTCCAAAACAACAATATAAACTGTATGTAACATAGTGCTCCGTGACCCATGCTATTTCTACTGTCTCTTGAAGATATAGACTCCTATCTCAGTCTGTTATAGCTCAGGTGTTGCTTTTGTTTCACATATATAAATGCAGCTCCCGTGGCTGTACATTAAGGGCTGGGTACCCTAGGCTCCTCTTAAAGTAAATGTACAATAACTTCTAAGGCTTGTATCTTCTCATTGTGATGTCCAAAGTTAGTTAGATAATTCAAAACAGAAGGAATGAAGGATAATTATTCCGCATGCTTTAAGACCAAGTTCCAATAGTGTGTTACAGAAACTCCAACTAATTGCTTACATTTCTTTTACTATTAACATGATAAGGTCATGTATATCTCATGGAAAGTGATTTGAGAGGGCTGAGGCATGTGCAAAGATTTAGGATTGATGCTGAAATTTTTAACTGTTTGAAACACAGTGAGGGAAACTTTTAAAAAGTCCTTTAAAGGATGACCTAATTATCCTCAGAGCTGGCTGTGTGGTTTTGGTTGTGACTTGCTTTGGATATTGCTGCCTCTGAAGTGTGCATTTTATAGCTTGATTGGTGACTTTTTTTTTAATCAGCTTTTTAAAAATGTATTATTTTATGGTTGTTTTGTGTTTTTGTAAATATGTTAAAAGAGAAAAATTACATGATAATAAATCAGCCAAAGGGAAACATAGTTAAATATAAATAGAAATATTTAGAATGGAGTAAAGAAATGGGGACAGAAGAAAAAAAAATGGAGAACAGCCTGAAGTTCTCGTGGTCTGTCTCCTCAAGCAGTCATTTTCATCTCCATAAAAATTTGTGAAGATGTATACATTTAACCAATCTGAACAGCAGCAGAAATCTAACTGATAGAAAATAAAGTTCTGGCTCTCTCTTTTCCAAAATTATTCTAAGGCAAGTTTTAGCTGAAGTAATCAGTATCAGCATGGAAGAAAATCAGGTTCTGTTGACTCAGCATTAGTGACTAGAGTTATTAAGTTATTACAGTTATTAAATATATCATATTGCTGAGTTGTGTTTCAATAGCTCATAATTGGTTTGGATGTGCTTGCAAATATTCAGGAAAACACGGGAAGCAAAGAGTCTGATGAAATCATCTAAGGTTTGGAAATACTTGATTCAAATTACACAAAACTTTTGTTGTGTCATCTAAAGCTTATTAAAAAGTAGATGAATGATCCCATTATGTTAGAAAGAGGAAGAAAGATGTCATTTTTGGTGTCTTAGAGAAACTTAAAACAGCCCTACAGCAACAAAAATATTACTTGGTGAATTTTTTTTTATTATTTTCTGGAGAGAAAAACAATGTCAACACAAATATAGACTGAACTCAGTGTAAAAAAACCCAAAATAACAAAACAAGGGTTCTTCAGTTGGGCATAAAAGGACAACTAGAAATAATGCTTTACATTGTGTCACTTTCTCCTTGGCCTTTCTGTCATGTCCAGGAGACACATTTAAAAATATATTTTTGTTGTTATCCTTTTAAAGGTTTTTTTTCAAAAATCCAACTTTTCTTTTTCAGGAGACTGCTGTTCCCCCCATACTTTCAACACACTTTCACCAATATTTGCCCCAGGAGTGAACATCTTTATACTAGTTTGGAGATTAATTCTTCAGAATACCTAAGATGAAAGTAACTTGCCCATTAAGAAAAAAAGAAAAAAACCAAACAACCAACAACAACCACAACCACAAACAAAAAAAAAACACAAAAAAACCCAAAACCAAACAAAAACAAAAAACCCACCCAAAACCTAAACCAACCAGCCAACCTAAATGTATATTCATATATTTTGTCTGGAGTTTCTAAGCATACTATTGTTTTTAATTAAAGAATAAAGCAAAACAAACGAACAAACAAAAATAAAAAATGCATACATACTGTTCAACATACTTTCCAAAGGTCAGGTCTTTTAGTCTGGCTCACTGCTTCCGTGGAAACCCTTTAGAACCTACTTATACACTGGTCTTCTCTTCATTATGCTTCTGGGACATACAGCTTTCCTTCATCCTTAGCTGCTGGAGAAGACCAAAGCAGATCAAACAACTTACTTGTTTTTCTTTTTATAACTTCCTAGCTGTTCTGGCTGGTGAATCCCTGATCAGCCTGACAAGATGTTCTCTGATCCTTTCCAAATTACTTTATTGCCAAGGTGACAAAACAATTCTCCACCATGGGAGTTACCTTATTGTCAGAGCAATTATGTCTGAGCAATACATTTTAAGCCAGTAATACTACTGCTAGCCCTGGATCAGACAGAACTCTCTATGAATTTTAGTTAAGGTTCAGGCTAAACTACTGCAGGAAAGCAGTGATTTTCTTTACAGTCAAAATGAAGTTTGCAACTTGTCAGGAAGAAACAGGACACTTCTAGTCTCACAAAAGTAATCTGCACACTGGGAAGACAACTGTCTTAAACTTTTATGCTGAGTAAAAGCACAGTATTAAGGTGAGAGTTTTCTTTACAGTTGTTGCTTCTGCACAAGGTCTTGGGCAAATATTATGTTGGAGAATAAAAGCTACCAGCTGAGAAGGAAGTAATACAAGAACTACAAGATTGATATTTTCTAGTGGAAACTGAGCTCCTGTTCCACTAAACACTATGATTAGTTGTACTAATGCAGTAATGACTCTACAGCAACTACAGAATGGGGATGCCTGAGTACACAAAGTACTGCTAATAAGCTTAGAGGCATTATGTGAATATGAGTATAATTAATGTTCACTATTCATTTTGGTCTAGTTGTAGGAGGGTAATGACTGAGCTCCTAGGGCATGGAGCTGCTTCTCTCTTTCGCACTGTCAGGGAGCACAGGGAGCACTTTGGGAAAGAAGACTAGGGAACTTGAGAAGCAAGAAAAGTTTCCATAGCATCTTTGTATTGGGAAGCATGGCCTACATGCACAGATGTATTTCAATTTGAGTCTAAAATATCCTGAAGGACAGTGCTTGAATTTGGGACACATTTCTTGTGCAAAACCTGTGCTCCCTGTTTTTTCCTCTATTTTTGAACTAAATCTTCTATCATATCTTCATATCTAATGAAAAATCCCCAGCCACTCCACTTTCAGTTTTCCAAAACAAACATCCTTTGTCTTTGGTTCTACCCTTTGAAAAATAAGTAGCCTAATGCCAGTTCCACAGAATCATTTTCATCTTATCCCATGAGGTAGCAATTTCACATTTTAGTGAGTTTTGAATATGTCTGATGCCTTCAAACTCTGATCTGTACTTGGTGATAGTCTGTGCTGTTTTCCCCTGCACATCACAGTATTGTTGCCAGTTATCAATTGAAGTAAGTAAAATTTGCAGGGGAGGGAAATCACATTTGGGAAAATATCATATAAAAGAGAAGATAAGGGACACAGAATAAGAACAAAGCCTAGGTAACAGTGAAACAGTAAGAATTAGACAAAACCAGATTCCAATTAGAGAAAAACACTCCCCAAGTAGTCAAGAGTCCGGTCATGAGACAGGCCTGCTGGACATCTGCAAGACAGAGGAAAGGGTTGGAAAGGAGCAGTCTCCATGGCTTATCTTGGTTACAGCCTTGAGCACTGGGGAAAAACATATTGAGTAATTGAAATCACCATATAAATATATTAATGATCCATTAGCATACTAAAATTCACACCCACAGGCTAGAGAGATCCCTGCTGACAACAAGTCCCTTACCCTTTGAGCATGTGTACTGAAACTCTGAGGATGGCCACTTGAAACGGAAGCGAGGAACTAGTTGACCAATCATGTGTGCAAGTGATAGAATAAAGTTAAAGTGTTTTCTCACATTTTTGTATATCAAAATTGCACTGGTATTTTGGGAAACTGAGCTTGCTTTGTGGAATACCATCCTGCTCCTTTTTCTAAGCAAAACTGGTTATCAAAGCAAATACCTCTTCTCTGTGTTTGGATTGGCTTCTTGCACACCAGGTAATGGACCCCACTTTCAGGACAACAGTATTGTGATGCAACATACATCCATCAATGCCTCCTAATTGTGCAAATTTTTTGAGATAAAGTCCTCTTATGTGTTTACGTGGTATCTAATAAAAATATTTTATTCCTGGCTGAGCACACTGGCACTTCCATAATTCAAAAATATATATGTTATAGTACACATTCTCTAATTTATTTACTGTACACATAAAGGCTGAAGAGAAATCTAGCTAATCATTCTTGAACTCAAAAGTTTGGAGGCAAGTAAAACCATAAATGCTGCTATCCTTATTCCTTCATGTGTGCATTGAAGGTTCCATAAATGGGAAATGTGCCATAAATGGGAAATTTTGTATCTATGGGATTATGTTAGACTACCTGCCCAAATAATGTTGCTTTGCTTCTGAGAGTGAAACAGATGTGAAACTGTGTTGGTGATCATGCAGTCTCTGAGACCCCTGTTATGGATGCTTTTCTATAATTTTCTGTTCCCTACCTTAACAACAACACTTTCTGAAGGAGTGTATACTAAACACAATTTTGACATGTGGAAAAAAAGGAAGAAAAAAATTCCATGTGAGATTAAATTGTATTTTATTAGGAACTAGATACCCATTGTCCATTTAATTGAAGATTATTTCAAAGATCATCTAATGAATAAAAAGTATTTCTGTGATGAGTGATATCTATTCAGTTTTTAAATGCAAACTGAGCCATTTTCCTTTGCCATTTCAAGGACATTTTAGATATCTTTAAGATTCAAACCTTTATTATAATTTCATGCTGGAAAAGTACAAAGTATTGTCTGAGTCAATAAGAGTATTCAGGCCAACAGACAAAACTTTAATAGGTCAGTGATGATATATATTATCTTAAAAGACAGATTATTTGGCCTGAGTGTGCTAATCCTTTAGCATGCTGTGTGATTAACTCCTTAGTTAGTATGCTCCATGGGAGCTAGTGATCTCCTCCCCATATATAGGAATCTTCCTATATAAGTCTTCAATAAGGTGTACTTGAGAGAACTGCAGATTTAGCAGACTCTTGAATGATTTCTGGAAAGGAATT
This sequence comes from Chaetura pelagica, assembly GCF_000747805.2. NCBI lineage: Eukaryota > Metazoa > Chordata > Aves > Apodiformes > Apodidae > Chaetura > Chaetura pelagica. The sequence goes on along the minus strand of NW_009953761.1, from coordinate 6,698,749 downwards.
GCACTGTCTGACTGTCCAACTGCTTCCCAAATGGAAGATATCTAAAATGGATGAGCATTACCCTATAAATTAAACATGATATGAATGTAGTAGTGGCAGAACTCACAGAAGCTTACCAGCCTGGTTTCCATCTCAAAGCTACGTAGCAATATATTAAATACCGCAGACTAGATACTAACAGTGCAAAGTACCTTTTCTTGCAGAAGAAAAATATTCCATAGTTGTCACTATGTGTGATTTTACAGGTTCATCCATATCAGGTAGGTAGTGTTACCCTCAGGGCCACGATACTTTTCCAGAAGAATCACTGTCTTATCAGAAGACTCTGTTCCTATGTTCAGAACTTTAATAGCCACATGTATTTTCTGAATAGACAACAGAATATATTAATAGATAGGAGTATATTAATTAACAGAAATAAAGAAAAGCTCAGTCACACACAGCAGTACAAGATGAGAGAACACAATATATGCACACCATTGTCATGTATGTGCTAAGTTTGTGATTTATAGTACTGCAGAAAAGAGAGCAAATCTATTATTGTTCTGTATTTTAGCTCCTTTTGGCATCTACACAGAACTGCAATAGCTGACATCAGTCTGAAAAGCAGCTGAAAAGTTAATTCTGTATGTCTTCACACACCCAGAGGAACTTCTCATTGCCTGTGTTATTTCCAAGAGATTCCCAATAAAATGCCTATTTCAATTGCATGAACTTCACTTTGCTCCTAAAAGCCAGAGACAATTGATTTTAAGTTTTCTCAGAGCTTTGAAAGGATGTTGGAGAGAACACTGGATTTTATTTTTGTCACAATTTAACTCAGGATAGGCAATTAAACCGATGATAACAATGCTCTCAATCCCCTCCCTCTCCCAGACAGGGAAAGGAAGGAGGGAATAAAGAGAAAGGCTTCCAGATTGAAAACTAAACTAGACAGCTTTAATTAAATAGTAGTGCTAAAAAAAGCTGTGCACAAATACATACAAATATGTTGCAGGACAGTGCAAAAAGCCCTATTGCATTCCCTCATCCCCAGCAACTCCCAGGGCACTCTCCTTAGCTGTGAGCAGTTCCAAAATGTCCCGAAGCACTGCTGGAGAGAGCGGCAGAGCAGACAGGAGCTGAGGGGAGAGTTATGAGTGTCAGGAACACATGGGCCTAGGGATCAAAAAAGATCGACAGACAGAGTGCTCCCTGGATGCCAGCCGTGAAGAAGAAAAGAGAAAGAGAACTTCACTTCCATGATCCCAGAATTTATACTGAGTGTGACACATATGGGAATGGAATATTCTGTTTGGTCAATTTTTCCATCTCTCTAGTCTCCTCTATGGGAGAGTTGCAGATATGACTCTTCTGCTCCTTTATTGTTGGAAGCTGAAGATCTGACAGGCAGAGCAAAGTGTACTTCGTCTCTCAGCGGTAACTATAAACATTTGGTTGTTATCAGTCCACTAGTTCACTACCTGGAAAACCTTGCTTCTAGTTTCAGCAAGTGTGCTGCTTAAAAGAGAGTACACTGAATAATAATAAACAAACAAACAAACAAATAAATAAAGCCAGTAAAAAGAAAATTGGCTTCATCATGGCCCAGACCAAGGCAATTTCATTTTATTTGCTTTGGAAGCAAGACATTAGTTATTTGAATACACAACAAACAGGCCTTATAAATGATAGTGATGATGAACTTCAAAGATTTGGCTGTATTTTATTAGATGAAAGGGAGAAAAATATAAGATTTTTAGAAGTTGCTACTGCAATATGTATACTTTACATAATGTAAACTAAGACTTGCATAGTGCTCAAGAAGTAATCAAGTGTTGAATTGGGATGCAATGCTATGAAAATATGATGGCTAAACCAACAGAGCTCTGTAGAAAAATGCAAGTCACTAACCAATGCCTAGAAAGTATTTCATCAATGACTAATGAAGGTCAACCACCCAAGTCACCCTCTAATGCTTTTTCTTAGTGATGCTTAAGTAGCAAATAAAATGCTTTCAAGGGATACTGCAGTCACATTGAGAAAAACTAATTGACTGTAAATTCTGGCTGAGCATATACCCAACTTTTCCACTTCAAATTTAATTTCATTTCCATTCTGCATTAAGCATTATTGTTATGATTTATATCAAATACTTAAGCACATTTACTGTAGCCAGTTTCTGTGGATCCAAATTTCTGCTTTAATTACTTTTCTGACTGTCCTTCACATATTCAGCTTCAACTGAATTACTCACTGGTCATTTTAGTGATTATCTGGGATTTTTAGCTGGTCTCCATATATTTTTAGTGTGTGATAGTAACTTCTAAAACATATACAGAGTTAAAAGTTCATTAGCAGGAGTGATCTCAGCAAAACCTTCTCATGGTGACCCGGGATGACCCTCATGTTTCTTACAATGAAGGCAGCAGAACTGTGTAAAGTGCCTGAAATTTCACTAAATAGAAAACAGTGTGAGCAGATTAATTTTCTCTTCAAACATCCCACAGAGGACAATATGATCAAATAAATTTGGATCGTGACACATCCTGGGCTGGAGCGCCCAATTCCTGAGGATCAACATCACTATACATTAATGAACTCACAGGGGTAACATGAGCAAAATAAAATATTTATTAAAAAAAAATAATTTAAAAAGTAGAATAAAAGTGGTCCAAAACTTTAAAAATATTTAAATATTTCACAGTATTTCCAGTAATGTGTTTAGGACAAGCCTTAGTGTCTTTCAGCTGACTAAAAACTATTCTAACATAGTCAAGTACATAGATACATATACCTGTTTTTAGATTCTCTCCATTCTGAGAGGGTCTTTCCACATCAGTCAGTTTTGAAGAATATTTCATATTACTAGCTATAAAAAACCTCCTTATTTTTTAATTATCTTATAGAATCATAGAATCATAGAACTATTCAGGTTGGGAAAGACCCTTGGGATCACTGAGTCCAACCATCATCCCGACTCTACAAAGTTCTCCCCTAAACCATATCCACCAACACCACATCCAAACAACCCTTAAACACATCCAGGGAAGGTGACTCAACCACCTCCCTGGGCAGCCTATTCCAGTGTCTGACCACTCTTTCTGTGATTTTTTTTTCCTAATGTCCAGTCTAAACCTACCCTGTTGCAGCTTGAAGCCATTCATTCTTCTTCTGTTGCTAACTACCTGTGAAAACTATCGTTTTCTCACAGTCTTCTTTAAGTATGAAAAGTTTTTAAATTGTTTTTTATTTTAAATGGTGGAAGATTTTCATAGGAGTTCAGTTGTAGGCAAAATCAAAATAATCTATTTTGAATTCTACCTTCCATGTAATAGTATAGCCTTGGGCAATACATTTCAACTGAAAATAAGTATGATCTGAATGTTGTATGAAAAAGAATTAGTAACCAAGTACTAACTTATACATCAGATTTCCTTAATATCCCCATAGTAAATATCTATACTTTTGTCATTTTACCACAGGTTATGCTATACCTAATTATCTCTGCAAAGAAGACAGATGGCCTGTTTTTTACCAAATCTCAGCTTTCTTCCCCTGTATTGACCATGCAAGCCAATAGGCACAAATTACAGAACTTATGCTCTCATTTTCCTTAATTAGCCCAAAGGAAAAATAAATCATGGCTTTGGATTTTTAATGTTGTTTTTTTTTCATGCAGCAGCAAATCACTTCAAAAATTTTAGAAATCTTAGGCAGACTTCTAATTTTATGAGAAATCCTTGCAAAGTCTACCAGTCTGCGTGCTGTATCTATAGTATGTGTTTGTTTTTTTTCCTAATACACTTCATGTACTGCAGTTTAATTGCATGAACTAATGTTTATTGTACTCAATGGGACAATCAGTGCTCAAGGACCTTTTGCTAGTTCTCTCTAGAAAATACTCCATTATAGATATTAGTTAGACTACTTCCATGACTATTGAAAAATATTTTCTATTGGACATGCTCCATCACACTGCAATGAATGCAAGGTCTTGGATCATGCAAACACAGATGAGTGTAGGCATCATTTAAACAGATGCTTGCAGTTACACATATTCAAAGATTTCAGTGTGACAGATTTTAAGATAGATCACTGGTGCCTAATCTAAGCCTGTGTGAGTTGTTCCCTTAAATCTAAAAATTTTGTATCTGCACTGTTGTTATATGGGTCTACAGAATGGAAGATAAACAGACAGTAAAGATCCCAAATGTGAATGTTTGGGGGATTTTTACTATATTGGATATTGAAACATAATATCTGACATGTTCATTCTGATGTTATACTTGCTACTAAATAACAACAAAAAAAATTATGATTGCTATTATTTTCTATAGGATGTACATCTGATTTTAACTTAATTACATTGAAGTTTTGAAATTTGTCAATGTAATTTTTACATAAAATATTTAGTTTACCAGAAGAAACTGCCTCTGCATTTTGACATAGATTGGACGAGCTACTCTTTATATTTACAATAGTCCAGTTCACTGCTATGCAGTATTATTCATCACTTCTTCTAGTACATGCAGATGGCTTTTTCTTCTTTACTGAGTGGAAATTTGATCTACTCTTTTACTTGTGTGCCCATTCTTCCTTATCTACTGTGTAGGCTAAGTCTACCAATGGCTCCTTATCAGGCTTTTCCTGCTGCTGTTGGCCTCTTTTTCTGCTCTGTCTTCATGCTGGGGCGTTGCCTGGGGAATTCACATTGTAAAACTCAGAACCAAAGCCTTTTAAGGGTGGAGGTAACTCTTTTTCCTCCTGCTAACTAAGTAGTCTCTGAATGTCATTCTTTTCTCCCACCAGACTGAAGTACTTACTCCTTGTTAACATAGACAGAGGAATCCCAGCACATCTGAAATGCCCTCTCATTCTCTCCAGTCTTTATACATGCAGTAACTAGACTGAAAGTGATTTTGACCTGACTCAAATCTTCTGTGTCACCTCAATATCTTCATCCAAGCTGAGAGAGTCTTTACACTCACCTTCCATTTATTTTACTATTTTTTTAATAAACAGGAAATAAAAGCTGTAATTGAGAATACTTTTGCAATAGCAAACCCATTATGTTTGCTCCACTGCAATTTTAACTGGTCCAAGTGATCTTTAATCTACAGTTCATTGTCATCATAGCCTAGTCTGATTCCATAGGAGTAATTTGCTTTATCCTATGAATGTGTACCTTAGGAGTCTTTAATTCACAGATCATTGACACGGTAAACTGCAGCTTTTTTTGTACTTAAAGCTATTACTATCCACTTGGTCCATAGCCACTGGATTAAAAAAAAATTTAAAAAAATAAAAATAGAGCATATAATCACCTTAATTTATGTATCAGTATATGCACAGCAGGTATGTATATTTAAAATTTCTCTCAAAAAATAGTTAGCATATATCTGTGATTTTATGTCTTTAAGCCAAATGGACTATTTCATTTTATCAAAATGATTCAGCACTAATCCAAATTACCCACTAATGTTTTTATCTGCCTGCTGCTTTTAAGATATACTAATCCAAAAAGTCCATAAACCAAACAAGGTAAACTGGAACAATTCTAATTAACACTGATACATATGAATGACTGAAAGAATAAGAACATGTTCTGAAATGTCAGCTATGTAGGTGAAAATAGCCTCTGTCAGTCTAAAATAAAGTCTAAAGCAGAACAAATACCTACTGACAATTTTCTAGTATTAGAAAAATAATACTTTACTTTAGGTAACACTTCTTGTAAGTTTTTTTCCCAAAATTTTGGACATAAATTTCAGTTATATGGTGTCACAATCCGTGACCTATTATATCTCCTTATTGGAGTGTATTAACTTATCAGGATTTGCTGAGAGATCCACACGTGGGTATCGCCTCACACAGAGGATACAGGAACTTATGTCCTGACTTTTTCGAGTGAATAACTCGCTCAGTGCTTACTAATATTTCTAACAACAGCAAGGTTTATTGTGGGGAAAACAAAGCAATTTGGGGCAGGAGGCTCAAAAGGAGTGATTATAACACATTAAACATATATGGGTACACCTTAGTTACACAAGACAAAATTATATTTTTCCCTATAAGCTGAGGTAGCCGGATTTATCTCACCAAGCGGTGGCTCAAGTCAGCTGCAAGCACTCCCAAGCGCAGGTCGCCCCCCCCCAAAGAGAAGCGGCGTGCGGCTCCGGGGACCGTAGGCGCGCCGAGCGGCTCCGGGACTTTGGGACCGGGGCTTTGGCAGCTGCAGCTGCGGCGAATGGCTCCGGGACTCCGGGACTGCGGCTTTAGCAGCGGCGGCTGCGGCGAGCGGGCAGGTAGTGAGCGGGAGGCAGTGAGCAGGCAGGCTCTGCAGCGGGCGGCTCCCAGCAGGAACCCGGCTTTTGCGCCCGTCCAGACGGCCCCTGGTCCTGCCCCTGCTTCCGGCCACGGCTCCTCCCCTGCAGCAGCTGCCCCCCCCACACACACACACAGAGGGGGTTCAGCGCCGCGTGGAGACACCGTTTTAAGTCAGTTTTGTCGGCTGACTCAAAGGACATTTCATGTTCATGTAAGGAAATACCTGGTCCTTCACATATGGCCACCTGGCTCACATAATTTCATCACACCTGAGAAACAATGCAGTTAAAAATTAACAAGAATCACCAATTTTTTCAAATATCTCTGTTTCTAACAGATATAGTAATCGTATGGTTCTTTTTTCAACTTTTCCCAGACCATTCAAGATTACCCTACAAAAAGGAAGTCCCTAGACTCTGATGACTCCATTTCCATTAATTAAATATAGGTTAAGATCATGACCTTCAATTTCTGTCTTACTGATCGTATCATCTCTTCAAGAAAGAGTTCATGAAACACAGTGAACTACATAGACAAAAAGCTTGTTGTAAAGCATTGTTAGACCTCATCCTGTAGTTGGGAAGCTGCTCTTAAATGAATCCATAATTGGCCACATGTCACAAATGACCAAGACAGCTTCAGGAGGCCACACTCTGAAGAAGGTCTCTTAACACACCACTTTTCCAATGGGTGCAGAAGAAAATTAGGACTTCCACACTCTTGAAGGGCAAAAGGCAAAAAACGCATGTAAAGTTAGATTGTATGTTAGGAAAATGGACAATAAACTTTACAAATTGCTTAGGTAGTGAAAGAAAGTCATATTGAATAATACAGAGGAACTGGGAATAACGGAAATTAAATATGTCTGTAGATGGGTAGGGATCCTCCTACCAGAGGTTTAAAAGTCCCCCCTCCCTCCTTTCCTCGAGAACGCAGCCAAATGCAGCATCCTTACAATGTAGTAGACATAGAGATGTAATTGGAGAAAAAGGTTATCAAATTTAAGAAGCATGCAAGATACTAATGACTTAACTGTACCAGGCAAGAACAGCACTAGCCTCAGGATGTCTTCAGCTTCATTGGATTGCTAGGAGATGTAGATTTGGCTCTCCTGGCTTGATCCCTAGCTGTTCATATGACCTCCCTGTAATCCTCCCAGGATACCTGCTCTAGCTTGCACCCCCTGTAAGCTTCCTTCTTAAGTTTGAGCTTTTCTAGGAGCTGCTTGCTCATCCATGCTGGCCTCCTGGAGTTTTTATCTGACTTTCTCTTAGTTGGGATGCATCAGTTTTGGGCCTGGAGAAGGTGATCCTTAAATATCAGCCAGCTTTCATGGCCCCTCTTCCCTCCAGGATGTTATACCATGACACTCTCTACAGCAGATCCCTGAAGAGACTTAAATCTTCACTCCTGAAGTCAAGGGTAGTAAGCTTGCTTTAAGCACTCCTTGCTTCCCTAATGATCATGCTATATTGTAGCTTTTATTCTGTTCCTGTTGTCTGAAACTTGATTCTTGTTTTAGAGGTCCACTGTTACTAGATGTTTCACAACTAGCAGTGAATTTCCATTAGATTATATTTGTGATGAAATGGACTGGTGTCCTTCTGGTTTGTGTCTGCTTTTCCAACTGAAATCTCTCAAGGTCTTTCCATATCAAGTGTGATGGTTTGCAATGCATGACCTTTCCCAGTCTAGCCTCATATCTCTTATCTTGTACCTAATAAAAAAACAATTTAATTTTTTCTTAAAGCAATTTAAACCTATTTTATTTCTGAGAAACAGGATTGAAATCTGTTTTCTAAGGACATTATTTTTTATGCTTAGTTTCTCATTAGACAACCACTGATTAAGTTCCAGTATCTACTGATTTAAAGCTTGAAAATTAAAACCAGATATTTTTTTTTTCCCCAGACTAAATAAAATTATTGTTGACTGGACAAGTAACTACAGCTATTTTATCTAAAAAAGAAAAAACAGCCTGCAGCTGCAGCTGAAAACATTTTCTCTAAAATAGATTGATTCCAGAGTTAATTGTCTTGGTTCCCAAATAAAACTAAATAAAATCTAGGCCTGCAAGTGTTTTTAAATATAGGAAATAATTTATTTTTTTTTTAATTTCACAAGTAACCAAGCTCTGCATCAGATAATTCAACAGAGAAAGGTGCCATCCTTTCTCAATCAAGTGTCAGGCTAACCATTTCGAGTGATGCAATGACACACAATTTTTTGGTTGCTGCTCAATGGCTTAGACAAAATAATAATTATAAGAGCTTCTTTCTCCACCATAGGCAATTTTTTACACTTACTCTTTTAAGCCACGTACTTCAGCAGTTGCAGATTAATCTAAACTGATTCCATCTACCTTATCTCCAAACCCAAGGGAATATGGATTTGCTTGGAGAGATTTAGACTATGGAGCTAAACTCTGCCATTAATACAACCCTGTGCTGGAATTACATTAGAGATTGCAAAATGAGATTGTAAGCACATAACTGAAGAGCATATCCAGCACTGGTAAGGTAACACAGAGGATACATACCCCAGCTGGGGACATGTAAACTGTCTCAGGTCCAATTACATATATATATGCAGGTAAATTTACAAAATAGCCGACTCTCAGGAGATCATCTTCATATAACTGCAGTCTGTGAACCACATCCCATTTCATGATGTAGAATGTAGGTAGACTGCAGATGCTGTAGTACTCTTATTCCCATCAAAAATGTTACTCTGACAGCTGCATTGGAAAGAAAGAAATTACTATTATGAGTTGTAGAAAAGCTTACAAAGACTCTCTTGGGTAAAATTAGAGTATTTTAAAGAAACACCTGTTACTGTGTTTATATGCTACACTGTTAAAAATAAGAGGGCCATAAATTAAACTCTGTCACCAACACCAACTGGCATATGTTTATACTGCTTAGGGCTCATTTCCTTTACAAGCACACTTATTTTGGAGAAGGCTAGTAGAAAGAGGCCAAAACTGATCTGCTGAGTGGGCTAACACACACAGGTACAGGCCAAACCAGGAACCTATGTCAGAGCCTGAAGTTTGGACATCATCGGAATATCATTATAGAAATATCTCTACCACATCAGGCCTGACTGTGAACTTCAATGCAAAGAGGACAAAACTGTAAACCTGGACTAAATGTAAGGAAGTGATAGTTGAGAAAATACCAAGATTACCCAAAAATATAATATATATGAACATGCAGTAAGAAACCAAGCATACCATTTCATGCTTCCTTCAGCTTTGCTCCTTGCAAAGAGCATCACAAGGGGACCCACAATTCCCTTAGGGGTGAGCTACAGAATCTTAGCAAACATAGTGACTGGGATGAAGGAAGCCAGAGAGATGTATTAATTTAGAGTTAACTTTCAGATATAGCCAAAATACATTTCAAATGAGGAGAGATCTTGGCTTTATTTTGAAGACAAAGAAATTACAAGTAATGCGACAGTAAAAGACTTAAATAGAGACAAATCTATAGAAAGACTACAAACCTGATGGAAGCAATTTTAAAATAAGTTAGCATGATATTTTATTAGCTAGTTTTTAAATTAACCCTAATACCTACAAGCTGTCACCCTAAGCTACTGTTGTAGGATATAGAGAATAATTTTCTCTGTTTCAGAATATTAATAATCTTTCAGCTATTTTTATTATGAACAATTTTATACTTGCTTTTTGATAGAATTCAGATCACAAGGTTAAGACACCTGTTTTTAGGCATCTACATATAGGTTTTTACCTAAGAATTAAGTGTGTAAGTGCACATAACCAGTGAATGTCTGGGGGATTTATCAGTGATCTGAAGCAACATTTCTAGCACTAGTGAAAAACCATCCCAGTTGACTCTACCTGCTATTTACTAAAGGCATGAACCTCCCTGCTTCTCCTGTCGTATTTCCCAGCCTATGGATGCAGGATGCCTATGATGTCTCAAATTACTTTAACATTTCAATTAAGTCACCTCAACAAAACATCTAGTGTCACTTGAGATGTCTTCATGTACCTTAGATGGTGATGTGCCTGGAGACGACTCTGAAGACATACTCTTGTAGAGCAGCATCCAGAAGTCTGAAGACATCTCATAATACCAATCACCTATGTTTAGGCAAGTGTGTTCCACCTCTAAATTCCCTGTGTGTGGGCAACTAAATTGAGTCTCTTCTCAATACAGTTGATGTAGCCTGGTGCTTGAATGAAGTGCCTAGATGTAAGCATCTGCTGCCATTTGAGATGTCTTAAGGTATTCCAACTGTCCACACAGTCTCCTGTATGCCCTATGGTATATAGTATAATCATTTAAGGTGGAAAAGACTCCTAAGATCAAGTCCAACCATCAATCCAGCCCCACCATGCCCACTATATCATGTCCAAAAGTGCCACATCTACACATTTTTTTAACACCTCCAGGGATGGTGACTCCACCACTTCCCTGGGCAGCCTTTTCCAGTGCTTTTTACCTCCAGCATACCCACAATACCCTTTCTTTAAAGTTTCCAAACTGTCTTAATATCATTGTAATAACTGAACCTGAGCTCATTACAGGACACTTCATTTAAAGAATGGATGTGGCACTTAGTCCCATGGTCTAGCTGATGTGGTGGTGTTAGGTCACAGATTGGACTTGATGATCTCAGTTGTCTTTTATGGCCTAAATAATTCTGTGATTCTGTGATTTCTAGCATTGCTTCTAGTGTAAGCAGTCCTTCAGGCAAGATCCTTCCCAGGCCAACCAGGCCAATCCCTTTCACTGTCCCTCATCTAAAAGAGCTCTTGCTTTCCCTGACTGTGGAGTAACACTTTGTATGGATCTCAGTCTGATTTTGGTTTTCTTGATCACCATGTTCTAGCTGAAGCTTTACCAGTTTATCTGTAGCTCTAGCATGGTGTATCAGACTATGACATCCAGATGCCACTAGTCACCTACCTTTAGTCATCTGAATTGAGACCCCTAGTGCTAATAATCTCATCCTGAAACAGATGTCTGGTGACTGTACAGGTGAATAATTATCCAGGATGCTTTCATTGAACTAGTCATGGCTGAGCTTCTGTTGCTAAGATAGTCACTAGCTGCAATAGCCAGCAGTACACACAACATATTCACAGGACTGATACATTTGACCCAGTTAAACATACAGGTATTCACATGCAGACAAGTATATCCAACTGCCTTAAGCTCTTAACTCTATCCTGCCCTGTATAATACTTAATATTGTTTCATAGTTTGAATTGCAATATTAGTGTGTTTGAGTTACAAACAAATGTTTGTCTTGTTTTATATTAGCTAAACTGGCGGAGAAATTCTAACGTAATTAGAATTGTCCCAGCTGTTGGTTAAATTTGAAATAACATTTCGTAAGAGACTATTGTTTGTTTTTCCTGTACACGTCTGCACTTTATGATTGCAATCAATTACAGTCTTTCTAAAGTTAGTTTTAGATCACTATTGGATGGATTTCAGAAGTCAGATTTGCAGTGGTACATGGTGTGAATAATCAGGAATTCCAGTGAAACTGCTAAAAAGAGCAAGACTCAACATTTGTGTGTAAAAACCAAAAAGAATAAAACCAAAGTGACAGTATTAATTTGGTTCTGGATTGTGGTATTGTGCTATGCTGTTATCATGCACGTGATATTGTGACAATAAATAAGCTAATAAATAGATAGTAAAAAAAAATATCTATTGAGTCTACTGCAATTTCAAAAGCTATTTGTCTGTACAACTGTACCCCAGAGATTCTAAAGTTATTTACCTTTTTATCATGTGGTGTGCAGGATCAAAGTTACATTCTAGAGCTTGAACTTGTTGACTGAGAAAAAAAACTATATTTTTTTTTTTTCCTATGACTGGATGCATAGCAACATATATTGATTACTTTGCATGAGATTCTTCTCACATTTCATAGAATCATAGAACTGTAAAATGGTTAAGGTTGAAAGAAACCTTAAAGATCATCAGGTTCCAACTTCCCAGCTATGAGCAGGGACACCTCACTCTAGACCAGGCTGCACAAAGCCTCATCCAACCTGGCCTTAAACACCTCCAGGGAGGAGGCTTCCACAACCTCCCTGGGCAACCTGTTCCAGCACCTCACTACCTTCATGGTGAAGAATTTCTTCCCAATGTCCAGCCTAAATCTACCCTCTTTCAGTTTAAAACCATTACCCCTTGTCCTATCACTACCCTGTCTGGTGAAAAGGCCCTCCCCAGCTTTCCTGTAGGCCCCCTTCAGGTACTGGAAGGCTGCTATAAGAGCCTTCTGTTCTCCAGGCTGAACAGCCCCAACTCTCTCAGCCTGTCTTCATAGCAGAGGTGCTCCAGCCCTCTAATCATCTTCTCTGGACTCTTTCTAACAGCTCCATGTCTGTCCTGTGATGAGGGCTCCAGACCTGTACACAGTACTCCAGGTGGAGTCTCACCAAACATTAAAAGTTAGTATATCTTAAACAGCCAAAGAGACACGAGGGAGGATGATTGTTTAGTATGAATCTCAGTGTGTATGAAATAATCCCAAATATCCCTTAGCAGGCATAGATACTTTTACAGAAAAACAACATGGGTTTGGTAAAATATATCATTAATATGAATGTGAATGAGTACATTTGATTTATATGAGTGTATTTCTACCATTTTCTTGTCTTTGAAGACTAAATAAACATAAAACTAAAAGGTCTTGTCTGACTTTTGAAACCTGAGACAAAATTTTTTTTCTACCTGTTCTTGCTGTCAAAGAGCTAAAGAAATAAAAACCATGCATTTTTAACAATATGCATATAATTGAAATTTCTGACAAATATTTCAATACATAGTAGAAGAAAACTTCTGAGTGTTCCCTTCCTTCAGAATGGGAGTTACAGGGTAAATTAAGATCTAACAAGACAGCTTTCACTGTGTGTTAACATGACTTGCTCTTGCTTCAGTGAACGTTTACATAGTACCAAATATTATTATTAATAGACTTGTTCCAAACTTGTTATAATCTTAATAAGGTGTTGCATACCATATGTGGTTCTTCTGACAATGTATATTTGACTGAAGAGTCAGATATGGATTACAAATTTCAGTGCTGACCTGAGTTCTGGTATTTAGGGATTTTTCCTAGAAATATTTTACTCTTCTTCGCTTCTTCAAGGAGAATATCAAAGTGCTTCTGTCAAATTCAGGAGTTGCATTTTTATTAACCCACAGGTTTCTTAGATTTCCGTCAGGTCCACTAAAGATCTATTTTTCATTTCCCTTAGATTTCCTTCCCTGGCAGAATTATATTAACAATATTTTCAACAGTAAGTTATACAGTATATGCATTTTTTTTCATTTATACATCTACATTACACTTTAATGTAGAGCAATTGCCAAAAACAATGTAAATTCACAGATCTCTTAATGCAAATGAGAAGCCAAAATATTGTGCTTAACATTTGCCAAGTTTTTGTTTGACCTTTCACTGATCATTCTCTGTCATTTGTTAGATTTTACTACGTCTTGCATCAGGTGCAAAATGTTTTATTAATGACATATCTAGGTGTTGTGCATTATTTGGGATATTCGAGTAATTTTTTCATAACTTGTCTGAATATTCAGCGAAGCATGCAGCGCAGAAGAACTTTGAATTTGCAACAGTTACTGAAAATTCTATGCAGAACATCATACTGTTAGGTCTAATGCAGTTGGAAGAACATTTATTTTCCCATTCTGGTCCAAGATAATCTTCAGTATCTGATACTGTGTTTTTCCTCTTATCCATCACTGAGTTTTCAAGGAAAGGACTCCTTACCATCCAGCACTCTCTCCCATAGCTGGGAGGAGCAAGGTCATGTTTACAGTCTCTCATCTGATTTTCCCTCCCTATCAAGCAACCATTTCTTGGTGTGAAATAATAGTGCTTCTGGGGGAGGTGAAATGGAACAGGAATATCAGATGAGAAATGGCTAATGAATATGGCTCAGAAAGTGTCTTAGAAACAAAATAAATTATCTAGGAGGCAGAAAAATGAGGCTCCCTGTGGCTGTTTTTTGGTTTCTTTGATTTTTGTCTTTTAAATCTTCTTCTAGGAAAGATCATTCTCTGCTTCTAATTTATGACTCACTGCTTTCATTGGAACATCTCTGTGGTAGAATTAGAATAGTGTGAACGATTCTTGTAAATTAAAAACCTTGAGTTCAACATACTGATAAATACTGTAATAAAGTTAATGTTTGTTCCATTTCTGTTTCACTGTAGGAAAGTATAATCGTCTATGTTGGCCTTAACATTCCTAGTTTTCATCATTTGGTTTATTTTTGTTTACACTGAACAACAGAACTAATATAGTTGCCAGAAAGGCAGCTTGAAATTTGGATTTGCATTTGAATAATAATAGTTTGGTCTTTCAGCATCAAAAATCAAGGATTATGAAATAACCTATCACAAGAAAAATGGTTCTGCTAAATTCCTGACTCTTACACTCATTAATCAACTTGATATTTAAACAGGAAGCTCTCAATAAAGAGAAACATTTCACACATCTCAGGGTGATTGTTTCAAGATGACATTAGTCCAATGCCCTTTATATTTGTTACGACTATGATAAATATTTTTTAAAAGGCCACTTAATTTCCAGATTAGCCTTCCTAGTGTACCACATTCCTCAAAAATAAGAGAGAGTTAAAAGCGGTGTGGGGAAGGTAGGAGACACTGACTGGGAAGATCACTCATCTAGGATTTATGATCCAGGTAGGAAAGGAGAGACTGAAAAGCATCGTGTGGAGGAAATATCTAGAAGAAAACATGGTAAGATCAAAGATGGCAGAAGTGCTAACTCCAGTGCCAGGGATAAATCTTCAGTTTAACATCTAATTAGTATAAATTTAATCAGTACAATGAATGCTGTGCCATGAAGACATACCTGAGATGAAAAATTAGTTTGTTTAATGGAAGTAATACAACTGAGTTTTCCTCACTCAGGCTAATAAATTTTATTACTCTGTCCCCGTGGAAAACTACAAAAATGTAGTTAGCCATAAGACAGTGCAAACACTTCTGTAAAAACAGGGAGGGGAACAGGGTGAGAGAAAAAGCCTGAGTGAGGTGATCTAGAGGCCAAGACAGGGCTGAGCAATTTCTTTTGATACAATTAACAGTACAGGTTTGTTTTGGAGTTACAGGCCCAGTATTAACCACTGCAGAGGGCAAGAGGTATTTTAGTACTGCAGGTTCACTAGTGTCACTGTTTGACTCAGGTCTGACAATAATGCTCTCGATCCCCTCCCCCCCCCACCCACGTAGGGAAGGAGAGAAAAAGAGAGAGACTTGGCTGGATTGAAAACTAAACTACACAGCTTTAATTAAAACACTAATGAATGATATAAGAAAATATATACAATTATATACAGATATGTTCTGATATGAGCAAAAGCCTCTTGCCTCCCCCCACCCCCAGGAACTCCCACAGCACTCCCCTGAGATGGGACCGTCTCGAGGAATCCCAGAGCTGCTGGAGAAAGCAGAGAGTGATGAGGGTCAGGAGAGCTCGAGCCTAAGGGTTGATGGTGATGGATGGATGGAGGCCTCCCCAGATGCTGGCCATGGGCGGAAGAAAAGGGAAGAAGAAGCAGGAAGGAAGTGGTCTTCTGTGATCTCTGACCTTCCTCTGAGTATACGTAGATATATGGAATGGAATATCTCTGGCCAATTTTGCTGTCTGTCTAACTCAGCCTCCTACGGGGGGTTCACAGATCATACCGTAGTGTCTGAGCTGGCAGAGTAAAGATATTACCTTGAAGACCCAGCAGTTAGAAAAGCATTCCACTGTCTTATCAGCCTAGCTAGGACACACTGTTGCTAGTTAAAAGAAAGCTCACTGAAGGAAAAAAAAAATCAGTAAAAGGGAAATTGGCTTCATCCTGGCTCAAACCAGGACAACTAGGAAGTATCCTATTTTATGGGGTGGTAACAGTTACATTCAAAAATTTATTTCCTTAGCTGTACTTTCACAGTCAGTTCACAGTTTTGTGGTTTCTTTTCTGGCATTCCTAATCAACCTAACTTTTTTTCCCTCTTGTTAAAGACAGCTTTGGCACAGGATTTCTTTATCTAGCTGTTTCCAAGTCATTAGTAATTTAATTCTCCATCTCATTTATTAATGGACCTACTTTGAAGGGGTACTGATTTTCCCCTGATACATGTACACAAGTTTATCTCATTCTCCTGCCTTAACCTCATTAAGATCAAGATAGTGCAATTTGATTACAGACAACAATAAGTGGAACTTTTAGGTTTCCAGACACTCTGTAAGTTAAGTTTATACTGTCAGTCAAGCACAGGTCTGTTCAAATTCAGATGTGTCATTGTTCATGATCAAGAACTAGCTCATTCTCAGGTTTAGACCATATTAAAAAACACTCCCAAAGGCAAAATTTCAGTTATCTTGTGGTATATTCAGACACCATGGTTTCTCTTCAAATTTCTGGGCACAGTGAGAATGGAGGAGCTCAGTTCAACAATTAGTACTTCCTAAGAATAGTGTTACTTAGTGATACAATCCAGTTAGCATCTATGCTGTGCTCTCTAGTGCTTCAGAAAAAAAACCAAAAAAAAAAACACAAAACCCCAAAGATTAGTAAAACCCTCTAGGAGCCCTGTAAAAAGAAAAAAACAAAACCAAACAAAAAAAACCAAAAAAACCACAACCAAACAACAAACCTTAGAATGGGAGAAATGCATGGTTGTTGTTTGGTTCTGGGAATCTTTTTGCCTGATCTCCCACTCACAACAGAACTACTGCCAACACTAGACATGTAAGCCTTGTAAACCTACAAGTTTGTCTAGTCCTGAAAACCTCTAAGTTTTATTTTTGATGTTCACTCTGGTATTGTTTCCCCATTCAGTAATTCTTTCCTGTCTCACCAGTAGACATCAGACAGGAATAAGAGCCATCAACCATTTACACCCTGATTTTCTGCTGGCATATAAATAATGTTGCACTTTTTACAGCAGTAATACCTTATATTCCTAGTAGAACTTCCAGGGATACCGTGTAAAACTTTTAGGAAAAATTCCTAACAAGGTCAGTATAAAAAGTAGGCCAGTTGCCTTAAAAGTTTAGGTATTTAAAAGTTATGTATCAAAGTATCTGAAGTTTTATATCTGTAACTTATAGGCAATTCAACCTACCAGAGGAATTTGCCTAGGATCTCTATAAAAAAGGGGTAGACACCACAGTAAAAGATCTGAAGGAGTCAGTACCCTCTGAAGTAAGCTAACGACAATCAGCATGCTCAGCATGCAGTACCCTAAAGTCAGAAATGACTGAAGGCTTAATCAGAATAGAAAGCTGCCTAAGGCAGCTCTCTGCTTGGGGGGCAAGGGAAAAGGGTATACAGGCACAGCCTACCTGCCTGCATGTTTGGTCCTGCTATATCTGTATGCCTTCTTTACTCTTGTTTTTCACTGGAGAGAGGAGATGGTGACTCTGGTCAGCTCTTATCACATGACAATCACATAAAAACAGTAGGCAAGTTCTTGACTTTCAAACACTGTGGCTGTTCTTTTGCTTTGTTTCTTCTGACTAATCTAAATAATTTTTTTGGCTGTCATGACTACACACTCATGAGATCTTACAGGGATCATGTGTTTTCATTTATTTAAAAACGCGTCTTTATTTTTTAACAAATGTTTTTCAAAAAATCAATCTATATAATCTCATATCAGCATTTCTCTTATGCTTACAGATAAGTATACTATTCTACTATTACTTAACCACTCAGCCAGCATTTATTTGAATCTTCTCTTTGGCTGGATACAAGGATATATGATACGTATATTTACATATTAAAATATATTATGTATATGACATTTTGATCTGAAATTTAAAGAAAAAAATTATGGGTTTTTTTTGTTTGCTTGGTTTGGCTTGCAGGTTTTTTGTGTGGTTTTTTTGTTGTTGTTGAGTTGTTTGGTTTTTTTTAATAAAAGTGTTCAACTTCTATGGAATGGGAAAACATAATGTTATTAGAGCAATACCGAAATGAATATGCTCAGTTCTCATCAGCAGGGTCATGTACATTTCTACAGTCAATCAGGATCAAGATCTAGTGTTTCATGTGGAGGTTATTACAACAAACGAAGAAAAGTTTCTTGTCCTAATGATCAAAATTATGTCACACCACATTAATCTCTGCTAAGTCCCTTTCAATAAACACAAAACCTGCAGGTCCTTAATTATTTCCACTTCCAGTTCCCAAATAGTCACAACAACAATAACCACACAATCTGCTCATAAATGTAAGACCTACATAGATGACACAGTTGACAACAATTAACTCTGATTAGAAACATCATAGAAAAGCTGTCAGGCTCCATTGTGAACCCTGATTTCCACATCTCTGTGACTCATCTGTTTTATTTTTGTACCCAAATAATTTACATGGTGTTGAAACCCGGAATCAAAGTTCTGAATTTTTTATGAGGAGAAATAGGGGTTTTTTATAAGAAACTTGGATTTTTATTATTTAGTTCATAAGGAAACGAGGATGTGCTTTGTGTGAAGGGAATGAAACAACTTTCCCCCAAATTACTCTGCTGTACTAAAATTCTGATAGAGGTCATTAGATATTGCAAGATAAGTGTTTGAGTCAAACTTGAAAAAAGCATCTAGAACTTTTAAGGCTTAGTTTTAAAAGTTACATAAGTACATACAAAGTAACTATTGTCATGTTTCATATGAAGGAAGGCTCTGGCTGTCAGATTCATCAGGCAGGTCGCTTATCCTTTTTCTTCATGGCTGGGAGAGAGATAGGCATATAAAGGAGTAATCTAGAAAAAGGAAGCTGAAGGTTAGCAGGAGCTCTGAACAAAGATATATGTCTTTAGTCATCTCTTGGGCCAAGATGAGACAGAGTGCAGGTCATTAGGAGGCCACCAGAAGTCTATGTCAGCCCAAGAACAAAAGCACAAGGAATGCAACTTGTGGTGAGAGTAGATGCCTTAACCATCCCTATAGAAAACTTAGCAAAACACACTCCTTTCCTTTAAAACACATCCAAAGGACATAAGGCAACATGCTTTACCAGATAATGCTACAGTAGTTAGACCTCTTGCTCAGTGAGTGGAAGATCAGGCTTGCTCAGAGAGTTCAAACTACTTGAGGTGTTTTCCTTTCAATATCTGCTGGAACCAGGCTGAGAGCAGAGAGTTGGCAGGAACTGATCTCCATTTATATTTACATAATGCCATATTTACATAAGGGTGGCTGGAATCACTAACTATGATCCTGTGCAAGAGGGCAGGAGGAGAGGTGCCTTTGGAGAACTGTTCTCGAGACCACTCCCAGCCCAACATGAGCAACAGCATGAAGGGATGAGGTAGGGACTGAAGCACCAGATCCAGGACCCAGCTATAATGTCATCACTGAACATAAGCAGTGTGAGCCTCTCCCCCTATAGAAGCAAACATACCTTGCCATCCAGGAGCATTTTCTAATTGTAGGGAACTCCAACCCATTGTTAAGCCATGCCACTGAGCAAGAATTTCTGTCACATACTCAGCATCTGTGAAAGCAAAGAGCTCTTTTTTGACTTGTCACTCAGGTGTTTGAGAGAAAGGACCTGAGGCTTAGCCATGGCCACACCATATAATCAGCCTTACAAGTTAGAAAGTGACATGCAGTTTAGACATATCTATATGAGAACTGGCTAAACAATAGAGCCCAGAGGGTTGTGATCAATGATGCAGAGTCCAGCTGGTGACCTGTGGATAGTGGTGTTCCCCAAAGGTCATTACTGGGCCCAGTCTTATTCAACATAATCATAAATGACCTGGATGAGGGGATGGAGTATATCCTCAGCAAGTTTGCTGATGGCATGAAGCTGGAAGGATTGTTTGATACACCTGAAGGCTTTGCAGCCATCCAGCAAGATCTAGACAGACTGGAAAGCTGGGGAAATATTAATCTAATGAGGTTCAACAAGAATAGGTGTAGAGTCCTGCACATGGGGAGAAAATGTACCAATATAGATTAGGGGTTGACCTGCTAGGAAGCAGCCCCATGGACAATATGTTATCCATGTTGCTGGACAACACGTTATCCATGGGACAGCAATGTGCCCACGTGGCCAAGAAGAACAATAGTATCTTGGGATATATTAAGAACAGTGTGTCCAGCCGGTCCAGGGAGGTTCTCTTCCCCCTCTACTCTGCCCTTGTGAGACCACAGCTGAAGTATTGTGTCCAGTTCTGGGCACCCCAGTTCAAGATGGATAGGGATATTCTGGAAAGACTCCAACTGAGAGCTACAAGGATGATTAAGGGATAGGAACATCTGTCATACGAGGAAAGGCTAAAGGACCTGGGCATATTTAGTCTTGAGAAAAGAAGATGGAGAGGCGACCTTATTAATGTCTACAAATATCTGAAGGATGGATGTCAAGAATGGTCCAGTCTCTTTTCAGTGATGCGTGGTAACAGGATGAGGGAAAATGCCACAAAGTTGCAACACAGGAAGTCCGACCTCAACATGAGGAAAAACTTCTTTACTGTGAGAGTGATGGATCAATGGAACAGAGAGATTGTGGAGTCTCTTTCTCTAGAGACCTTCAAGACCTGTCTGGACATGTTTCTGTGTATCTGCTCTAGGTGTTCCTGCTGCAGCAGAGGGAGTTGGACTTCATGTTTTTCAGAGGTTCCTTCCGACCCCTATGATTCTATGATTATATGACTCTGTGATTCTATGATTCTATATATTTCAGGAGGGCTACTTAACTAGTTGCATGCAATTCCAACATGAATCAGTTGTTGAATTACATGGACAGAATTACTTTCAGAACATAAATTTAAAGGTTTTTGTTTTTTTTTTTTACTAATAGGTGGCTTCAAAAATAATAAACAAATAACAATTTTATTTGGTACACAAAGAGATTATTAATAAAAACATGAACCCGTATTTTCCTAAACAAAATTTCACACTGTACAATTGCTGGAAGAATAAGAGTTAAACACAGTTCAAGGCTTCAGAGCTGCTACTGAGACTAAGATACTATGCATTCAGACAATGTCAGTCAGTAATCAGTATGCACAATTTGGCATTTGGAGGCAACACAGGAGACATGAGACAATGTTAACATGTTTTGTAAGCAGGTCTTTCAGTATATAAGCCAAATAGAATCTAACTTTACAAAAATAGAAATGTTACAACTTTTTAGAGGCAAATTATCTTCTGAGATGAGTTATTTTTTTTCACAGAGGACAGCTAATTCACTGAGATTTGACCTCTTGCCCCTTTACTGGCATGTACTGAATGCCAGTCTAGCCCAAGGGTAATGAATGGTGTTTGAATGAGAGGTGTTTTACACCAAATTGTGACAAGGGTAATAGCATGTCACTGAGACTACTACAAATGTCAGCAAAAGGCTGAAATCGTAATGACTTTGGAGTAATAATTATTTGCTAGTGGGAAAACTGCAACAGATTCATTCACCACATATCTAGTATGAATGTGGTACAGCTCGATGTAATGTGAGTGTAAGTATGGTGTCATTGCTCACTACTTTTACTATATATAATCCCAACTGCTGTAGGAAGCTACATGTCAACTAGTAGCACCTAACTGTCTTTGAACAAGTATATTAAAGTTCAGTTTGCATCAAGTCCTTCGATCCTGATATGAGTAAAAGGAGCATGACACTAATTATGTATAAAATTCTTATGCAAAATTTTGGCATATAAAATGAACACAAGCATCCAGATGATTTGAGTAGACAGGGGATTTGTTTTACAAGCTTTTTAAGAAAGGAAGGAATGCAGGAAAGAAAATAATTTCTCATTAAATGTGATTGTTTCTTTAATAAAATCAAATCAGATCACATTTCTGATGATTCTGCTATCCTCTCCTCAGGTGATTGTGACCCAATAATGTAAGAGACAGAAATAAATACATTTACTGTCTTTTAAGATATATTTAAATAAAATCCATAAATATTTATCTCAGTGAGAAAGGGACAAAGACAACTCGGGACAATAGATAAAACAGACTACCATACTGTAGGAAACCTTAAAGAATCTATCACAAAATGGATACTTCCTAGACCTGCAGTCCCCAAGGATTTCTTTTGATGCAATACTCTTCCCTCCACTGATTAAAGCAATTTTAAGCATGTATTTTGATGATTTTTGTTTTCCCTTAAAAACTTAAAAATAATTAGCATTATAATAAAGCTCGTAAACACTAGCCCTACTCAAGCTGCTTCTGACAGACATTTTCACTGTATCTGACATCTCTCTGAAAGATCCTTATGTCATTCTTCTGTCCTGGCACAGGATTTAAGTCCTGGATCTAAGTCCTAACTGTCTTGGATCTTACCCAGACATTTTCTCTGGCTGCACAATATGTAATAATAAAGATAAGCCTCAGAACACAGAAAATCCATATCTATATGCTAATCCTGTAACAACCCACTTACTCTTACAGAACTTGAAGCTGTGGAGTAGCTGACTTGGGACAGTTTCTAGGATCAAACAGTAATAATTTGCATTTTTTTCAAAAGACAAAAAATACCTCTTGGTGGTTAGTGATATCAAAACCAGTGACATTAGGTGCTACACTTTCAGTTTATGCAGCAACTGAGGCTATTCTAAAGTAGCATGAGCAGTAGTTACTAATGAGAAAATCTAGAATAATAGCAAAACTGCACTTCTAGCAAGATACAAAAAGGTGTGTTAGAGTAGAAGTGTAATCACAAACTAAAATACAGAGATATTTTTTGTTGTTTTAAAATCTCCTCTCTATCTGAAATGCAAAAACAAAAGGTTGAAGCTGCTAATATTGACAGGTCTCAGAGAACAGCCAAAGCTCCCCAGACCTCTTTTGATGTTCATGAATCTAGGCTTACTTACAAAAAGTCAAGATTAATCTTTTCTTTAAAATGTCATATGTGACATGGAAGTGCTTTAATTTTCTTTCAAAGACATCTTTAGTTCTGCTAACTCTATTGAATTCTACTCTGTATCATCCAGGTCATATCTCATTTCCCAGTTCCAAGAACCCATCAAAGACTGTAAAAGGGTCTGGCCTATTTTACACATTTTTAATAACGTTACAAAGACTGACATGACACATTATTCACTTTGTGAAAATCTAAACAGAAAATATTTTAATGTCAGTGTCAGGCATGGTCACAAAACCATTAAAGGAGATTAGCAGTGATTTTTAAAGAACTGAGTGGTGTTATCTCCCAGCCACAAAGAAAATGTGAAAAATACGGACAAAAGGAGTAAACTGTGCTCCACTTTTGTAGGAGCCTTTTTAGAGCAGCTGTGCAAGTTCCCTGGCTGCTCTGCCTTTTCCTTGTCGTTTTAGCTTTTACTTGTAATGGCAATGGATAATATTATGTGGGTACAAGCATTTGCTCATTCTCAAAAATAGATTAATATGATTTTACAGTGCATTGTAAACATGCGCAAATGGAAGCAGATGTCCAGGGCAAGAAGCTGTTTTACTTTGTCTCAGCTTACCAAGAGCATAAAGAATGTAAGGTGCTTTATGATGAGATGCTGTATCTCACAGAGATGAGAATTTGAAGGGCCTGCATTTCTTTATTAAAGTGAAAATACTACGAACATCAAAAGAGGTTTGACCTACTAATACTCTTGGAAACAAAAAATTGAACTTTTAAACAGTTGTGAGGGGTTATTTGTAAGACTCTTTTTTTTTTTTTTTTTTTTTTTTTAGGAGTCCTCCCATTTCCTTGTTTTTACATAAAATGTATCTTTCCTTCAGCCTTGCTCTAATAACTCCTACTGGCTCCCTGAGTTGCACGGACTTTATGCAGTTCTTTCAAGTAACAGGAAAATTACTTTTGTTTCCTGAGGTCTGGACATCCATTCAATGCTATCCTAGTCTCTGCTTATATTGCCAACTCCTACTCACTCCATGTCTTCTTCATCTGCCTCTGACACTTCTCTCTAGTACAGCTCACCTTCAATTATTTTGTGGCTGACACTGTGCCAATAGTAGGAAAAATGGAGAAAGTTAAAAATTTATCATAAGTCCAGTGTATGTTTGCTTAGTCCATGAGGTAATGAACAGTTAAAATGTAGCATGAATTCTGTGATTTCAATTACACTTAATCTCCAATATTTGCACTGTTAACAACAGTGCTCACATTCTTGCTCTACTTTCCTGGGTCAGTAGTCTGTTTACCAGATATGAATGTGGATACCTTTGGGATAGGACTGTTATTAGTTCAGTCTTTTTCCCTTTCTCATAGAAAATAAGCAACTGCATTTATTTCCACAGTATAAATCAAAAGAAAATGGAAAGAAAGGGGGGGTGGAGGTGGAGGAGGTGTGTGTGGATATTAACTGTCTCTTTTATTGAGGTTTTCTTTTGAAAAAACTGCATTAGTATTTTCTGCATTATCTAATTTTGTGATAATTAATGCATCTGAAAATAGATCAAGCCATTAGACAGAAATTAGGACATGAAATCATCCAGGAAACTTCTGTATCTGTCTGTAAAAATGAGAAGGCTGTTTAAAGGGGGAAGGGAAAGGGTATTATTTCCTCGCTCTGGTATGTGCAATATAAGCATTCTGTTCTCATCGACCTCAACATGATGAGTAAAAAAAAAAAAATAAAAAAAAAATAAATTAAAAAAAAATGTATGTTCAAAGTGGAAAGTAAGAGTAGCTATAAACAACATAAAAATTAAGGAAGTCGGATGCACTGAAATTCTGGTGTATACAGAGACCATTAAAAATGCATGGCAAATCAATCCATCCATGGACTACTTCCATTTCCTTAACCCAAGAGGTTGTACTGAATAGCCTCTCAAAAGAACTTTTCATGTTGTAAGGAAATATTTAATGTTAAAGAATACTCTGACCTTTCATATTTTAAATTAACCAGTCAATCTTGACTGATTGGTGTGAAAGAGATTTTTTTTAAATACAATTAAAATAAAACCCCTACAATTATCTTCAAATCAAAAATATAGCTGACACATTAGGGATGAAAATAACTTGCAGAGTCATGCAGAGTTTGGCAATGTTGATTCAGATAATTTTGTTTGAAGCCAAGAAGATTAATTTCTCCCAAATTTTGGCTTAAGCTTCTTGAACATCTCAAAAGACAACTTGATTAAAAATTACTGAAGCTGGACTAATTGAAAACTGTGCCTGCTTTCAGATAAAATATTTGTTTGGTTTCTGAGGAATTCAGGTTTATCTTTACCTAACATTTTATAAGTCTACTGAAAAAACAAGAAGTAAGATAAACCATGATAGATTACTGATTTCAGTAAATCAAGGGCAATTTCTACTATCTGAAGTGCTAAGAGAATTTTCTATACAGACAAAGCAAAACTTCTTACAAAGGGAGAATATTTCATGGGGTAGGGGGGAAATCATACTCTTTGGCCAAATATTTAAAGGTCAAACAAAAATCAGCCTTCAGAATTACTGGTTTTTAGTTTTCTGTACCTGTATCAACTAGTACTGAGTCATTACCTGTTGCACAGTTTGTTTAAAGGAAGAGGTAGATATGATTCAGAATCACAAACCAATTATTTATGATGCCAGCAACAACTGTATTGACATTTCACTGCTCTGAGATTTAAAATTTTAAAAGTATCTTATCCATACCCATACCACTCATTTTGTAAATGTGGCCTTTGGTTCAGATTCTACAATATACAGATCCAGTAATCACAGCAGCAGCAGATGTAACAACAAATACCCTTGAAACTCTGTTTAGCAGGAAGACTTCAACTACACGCATTTCTGCAAAAGAAGCACTTTGAGAAATTCTGTCATTGTCTTGATGTGCCCTGAGATTCTGGCTTTTAAGATAGAGCTGAGTGAATCCAGTTTCTGTATAATTATTTAGATAGTACCTTCATACTTCAAGGCATACCTATGTGTTATAGCCCTTCTAACAATTATTCTCAAGTGTCACCAAAGTTGATTGCATGCAATAATTTTAATGTACTTCTGTATCTACTTAAAAAATTCATAGCTCCATTAAATTCGCTTTAGTCCCTTAGCTTTTCAAGTGTTCCAGTCCTCTCAGTAGCCCTCCATTGAAATCCCCCTAGTTTGTTGATATCTCCCCTGTTTTGGGACCCCCTATCTGGACACAGAACTTGAACAAACCCCCTCCTGAGTGCTGATGAATAATCACTTTCTTGGAGCTTTTGCTTTTACCAGTGCAGCCTAGTATGCAAAGAACATTCTTCTCCCCAAGGACTGAGCACTGGATTTTTCCAGGTTATTGGAGAATTCCTCTGGAGAATTCAGTTTATTGAATTATCTCTAACTCAACCCTCCTTTACCACGAGTCCCTGTCTCCCCTGGACTTTGCTGACAAAACTGTGTATATAATGAATGAAATGTATCACAGGAATTTGTGAGCTGACAGCATCTCCTCATTGACTGGAGCAGTACATCAGCTGCATTGGTAGAGTTTTTAATTGTTCCAGAAATTATTTCCAGAGGAACACAGAAATGTGCTGAGCAGGGCTTTTCCTAAGGAACTCCTTTGACTACTGTCACAGAAAGTACTAATGTTTCATTCTACAAGAAAACTGGAAAATCTTCTTTTTTATCTTTTTTTAGGCCAGTAAGAAATAAATTTAACACTCCAAACCAGGAAAATAATTGGCTTGTTTACATTATTTGGTAGTTCTGTTGCCCTTTTATTTTGCACATTCCAAGACATCAGAGTTTGTTTTCTTCTGTTTGAAACAGCTGAAAAGCTTTTGTCTTACCTATAAACATGACCTCTCACTATTAAAAGCAAAGAAAGCATTTTTTAAAACAGAAAAATAAGCATTCCAGAAGTCCCCAAGTAAATTCAGACTTTGGTCTGAAGATGAAAGTCTCAAACAAGAAACTAAATGAGATATACTAAGGCAGAATTTTTTCAGTCCTTGATGTTAAAGTCACTCTTTCTGAATTAGGTAAATATATATTGACAAATGTAGAAGTGACCCTCTGGCTTGTTGGACCTCCACAGCTTCTGTGGCAGGTGAGATTTTGGGATTTTGGTTCCAGTGAGTATGCCGCATTTTCTGCAAAGATGACAAAATGGACAGGAAAGAATGAGGGCATCACTAATGTCTTGTATCTGAGCCAGTTCCCCACAAGGCTGAAAACCCAACTCAAGTGTGTTTTCTGATCAAGTCAGGACGAGCAAATAAAGATAATTTAGGCCTTGGTGTTGAGTCATTAAGGTGACAATAGAGCCCCATTTTCTTATAAGGATTTTGAAATCTTCTTCTTCTAGTCTTCCTTCCCACATAATTTAGGAGTGCTTGGTTAGTGAATTTTGGTTTAGTCTAATTTTTAAGAATTATTTTTATTATTACTTAACAAAAATATTGTATAACTTATCTATGGAGACTTTAGAACTGCAGAAAGAGTTCTTTAAAAAGAAAAAAGTTACCTAACCTCTCCAGTTGTAGTTTACTATTGTAACTATCTGCAGATTTCTGAAGTTGAAGCCGATAAGGCATTTGCTTTGTTCACAAAGAATCATTATTAAGCAGGGAAGCGTCATCTTGGTGTGCACAGTTCCCTTTTCATAGCTCTTGAAAATGTGGAAGCAAGTGCTAAAAAGGTCAGTCTTGTCTGTGTTTCTCAACTTCTGTACATGAAAGAGTGCAGCCTGAGGCTGACCCCAGTGTTTTCTACTCAAGATTCTGAAACAAGTGAAAACCTTAAAACTGCATCTATAAGGAATTCTCAGGGTGGAGACAACAAAGAGAAAGGAGGAAGTGACCTCATGAAAAGAGAAGGAAAAGGAGAGAAAAAGTCCTCTAAGTGAGAATTGTAGGGATAGCACATTGAGTGTTTAACCAGCTTTTTTGCAAAAGTACCCACTGAAACAAAAAAGATCACTATTGCTAGGGATTTTAGACAATTGTTCCTGAATATTTGACTTGGACTCTCAAATCCTCTTACAGTTGTTGGCAACTTTCTCTTTATTTTTCAGCCTAATTAGTAATAAAATGGTGGCATGAAATTGAAAGAGTTTGATGGGTGAAAGGAGAGAAAAAGAGTGGAAACATCACTGCCACTAACATGACAGATATTTCATTGAAGTATTTCTAAATAATGAGACGCAGAGAAGTAACACAATGAAACTGGGAAGATTTCATAATAAATGTTTAATCACATAACAACAAGTGTTTTGCCAGAGCAACCATTAATTTACCTGATCGTTGCTATGCATTCCATCTTAAAGCATTTATAGTTGGTTAAGACTGAGCTTGCCTAAAAATACTATACTAGAGTGTTACCCCAGGCTCTCAAAAATAATCAGTAAAAATTCTTAGACAGATGTAGAGCATCTCACACCTTCTATTCAGAAACATAAGCAAATAAGCAAGCTAACTCAGAAATTATACACTGCTTCGTGGCACGTCCTGAAAGCACTTACACAAATCTTAAATAATCAATATTTCCAAGATAACTTTAAGCTGTGATTACCATTTTTTTCTGATGGCAAATACACTGCAAATTAGCAAAGGAACAGTAAAACAATTTTATAATCAAAATGTCTTTATTCCTTTTAACCCATTACATGATGTTGCCAGGTCTCCTTTCTCTCTAATTATTTGCGCTGATTAGAAAAGGTTGCAGTGTCTCAAAATGTCTCAGAGGTTAAAGAGGTTAAATGCATTGATAAATGACATTTTCACTTAATGGCAGAAGGAAGAATATATCACCTGCACAGTACATGAAGTTACAGAGTTTTGCACATGAAGTGTATACACATGGCTCAAATATGCACAGTAATCTACCACGACAGAGCACACAACATATCTTCTGGACAAGTGTTGCTCATACAGTGCACAGCACAAATACTTTTTTTTTTCCTTTCTTCTTTTTTTCTTTTTTTTTTCCTAGAAAATCCTGCATAGAAATTAGAGACCCCTATGGAAATGAAAACACCAGCAAGCGGGTACATCTATTGAAATTTTAAAAATTCTCCATTGGTTTGGAAGTACTGCCCTTGTTAAGGAAAGAGCGTACTGAGAGCAACTATCCTAGCAACAAAATCTGGGTTAGGGAATGGAACTAAGTCTGATAAAAATGTGATTTAAAACTGTATAATTTATTTTCAAAGCAAAGTTAAATCAGTTTAGTACTTGTCATTATCATAGTTAAAGGGTGGGCCACGTATTAACAGGATGACCAGTGCTGTCTATTTACTCCCCTCCTTTCTGAGAAGTTAATGTTTTGGCCTCCTGTCAGTCAACTCCTGCCCACAGAAGAGACCCTGTTACGCCCTTTCACTTATGGCACACAAGAAGTTTAGTAAAACCAAGCAGTGACCTTGGAGTAAGTGTAAACAAATTCCTTTCTGTGTAACACTCATGCTATAACTTCTGCAATAACTAAAAATATCAAGTGTTATCTGTCCTAGAAGAAGACACTGACTGAAATGCTGCTGGTTTCAGAAAGTCCAATGGCTTAGAAGAGATGTAATTGAAAAGTAAAATTACTAAAAAGAAAATTGGTTCTGTCCTAGCTCAAAACAGGAGAGTTATGCATGTATCACATCTACCATGTGCCAGTTCATCCTTTGTATTCTCTTCTATTGAAAATGAATTGTTCACTAATCTCAGAAAGTGCAGAATTTATGTATTACACTAATCAGTTGCTTTGAGGGAAGCTCTGTGTTCTGTTTTCTGCTATATTTGAAATTGGAGTGAGCTCGTAAGTCTCAAAACTAATGAAGATCAATGATCAAATTCATCAATTCCCACTACTATGTTCTACTGCTCTGATGATGCAAGGACATAGTAGCCTACATTGTTGAATAAAATTTAAAGTAGATTTCTGTTTCAATGCTAGTACAAAGCAGCTGATAAATATATTCTTGAATCTGATCCACAATGTCACAAATCCATTACTATTCTTATGAATACACTACAGGTTTTGTTTCTATAAAATCAGATTCTGAATTATTATTCTTTTGGGCTCCCTAGGATACCACTCAGAGGTCCTAACTGAAAAACCAAACCAAAATTTTACTTCTAGTCTATTTAGGATAGTGATTCATGATAGTCTCAGTTACAATAGAAAGAATATTAATGAAAAAAAACACAGTCAGCCATTTTAGGTTAAAAAACAAGCTATTTTATATATCTATATAAAATTGAATAATATTATAATGTTTTATATATATAGTGGGAGGTATCCTCTAGTAGGAGGTGTCCTTGCCCATCCAGGGATGTTGGAAATAGATGATCATTAAGCTCTCTTCCAACACAAAGCATTCTATGATTCTGAAAGTCCTTTGCACAGCTTAAAGGTATATTCAGTTGTAATTACATTCAGTTCGCAGAATTCCAGAATCATAGAATTGTTACAGTTGGAAAAGACCTCTAAGATTACGTATTTTTATCATCCAACTGGGGTGGGGGAGGAGCGGGAGAGGCACAACACAACCCACACAGACAACAACAACAAAAAGCCTCACAGCCTCATACCCCTCAAAATCAACAACAACACACAAGCTCCCCAGAAAACCCCACTCTGCCCACTAGACCTTGCCCTGAAGTGCTACATCCATACGTTTCTTTAATAGGTCCAGGAACGGTGACTCCACCACCTCCCTGGACAGCCTGTTCCATTTATACCACTTGGCACTAAAATGCAGGTGTTTGTTAACAATTGGCATCCAACAGCACCTCAGCCATCACATATATTTAGATATCTTAGCTATGAACCCCCTTTCTGAACATTCGGAAAATTATTAAAATAAGGATGAGCTTTCTGGGAAAACACCTTTTCTAAGATATCTGTACTTTGCATTCCCAACAATTGTTGCCCAGTAATGTTTCTTATCATGTAAGATATTAAATGCATGTAAGAGTGTCAGTAGATAATGCTGACATTTCAAGTCTGCTTAAGATTTAAATATTTCTGTCTGTGTGCTAATATGTTAGTAGGTTTAAATATCTAGTCTCATTATTAGCTCCTCTGTAAAGTCAACCAAATGTGGTTCGCATGCCCATAACAAACTGAATGTCAGACAATCTCTTCTTTACAATTCCATAGAATCACAGAATGATTTTTGTTGGAAGGAACTTAAATTTCACCTATTCTTCCATTTGTCACTGACATACCTATAGAAACTCTTCTTGTTGCCTTTGACATCCATGGCCACATTTAATTTTACCAGGGTTTTAGCATTCCTAACCTGATCCCTGGCTGATCCGACAATTTCTCTATATTCCTCCAGGATACCTGTCCTTGCTTCCAACTTCTCTAGACTTTGCTTTTATGCCTGAATTTGTCCAGAAGCTCGTTTTTCATCCATGCAGGCTTCCTGGCAGTTTTGCCTGACTTCCTCTTTGTTGGAATGCATTGATGACTCCTGAGCTTGTAGGAGGTTACCCTTGAATATGAATGAGCTTTCTTATGTTCCTTTTCCCTCCAGAGCTTTATCCCATGTTTCTCTACCAGTCAGGTCCCTGTAAAAGCCAAAGTCTGCTCTCCTGAAGTCCAGGGTAGTGAGTTTGTTGTGTGCCCTCCTCTCTGCCCTAAGGATCTTGAACTCCACCATTGCATAGTCACTGCAGCCAAAGCTGCCCTTGAGCTTCACATTACTCGCCGGCCTCTCCTTGTTGGTGAGAACAAGGTCCAGCACAGGTGTAGAGGAGCTCACTGAACTTCTTCATTTTTGGTGTACAGAAAGCTCTGTAAAGTGTAAGAATTGATGGTGTTGTCTTTCCAATCAGAGCTAAAAGCCTTTATGAATGAGTGCTCAAATCAAGCGGATACCGTGACTTCTTTCCTACTTTGTGCCTGAAAGTGCCGTGAATTTTAAGTACAGTTAACAAGAAGCAAGACTGAGTTGTTTTAGCACCTAAGCTTAGGTAGTGTAAATTGAAAAAGCAGAAAGCAGAAGGAGAACTCTTCAATCAGTTATATTTCATTATGAAAAATAAAATTGTTAGCATCCAAAAAGCAGGTGTTAAAATACCCCAAGATAATGGATTACCTAATCACAGAAAATATAATTTGCAGTAACTTCCTGGGAATAATACTGTTCTGCAATGAAACCCTGATTTCATCTAAGAATATCTCAGAAATAATAATAATTAAAAATAATTTTAAAAATGAAAAAGAGTTTTAAAAAAGTATTACAATGTGTCTGACAGGTGTGCCAATTGATAATAGTTAACAGTTATGACTAAAACAGTAAGGGTAATGCAGAATAAAGATAAGTTGCTTTATTTCACTGATTAGCTTTATTCACCAATACTGCAAAAGCATATTATATAAAGTAAAAATGTGTTTTTAAGATACAATTAAGCTAATTACTAGCAATAAAAGATCTGTGACCAAAATCTGAGTTCAATAGCTCTGCTTTGAGTTTTCCATTTTCATTGCAGAAATGGTCCTTCTGCAGGTATCTAAATGGTATGAATAATAATTTGGGCTAGGAATAGAGTCATGCACATTTTGGATAAGCATGTTTAGAAAAAGAAGATAGGGAGGGGTAGTGTCAATTCATCTTTCAATCAATCCTGTCTTGTAAACTTGCCTGCAAAGACCATCCCACCTGAGGCAAAAGACAGAATTATCTTGTAAAGAGGCAGAAACCAAGTTCTATAGAGCCAAAACCACCCTGAGACTTGGTTCTACAACCCAGTTACTTGGCATGCAATTCATTTAGTAACACCAGAATCTTTTACATTTAATAAAAATATGTACATTCACAAGCCAGTTAATCCATTTATTCTCCATTGGCCATAAAGAGGGTACATGGTGATTTGCCTGTAGACTTGTAACCTTTAAAAATTTACCTTATGCAAAATGATGTCATCAAGCATTTTTTAAACATAAGTCACAGAAAGCTTAGAAAAATACTCTGAGCTTAACCAGATAAAGAGGTGTATGGCACTCATCAAACTAGGATTCACCAGAATTTGATTTAAGGAGTAACTAACTGTCACACATTTTCATATATATCATAAATAGTTTATGTATTTTTATACATAAATGTTTATATAATAAGAAAGAATATGTATAGCGTATAATGCATATATAAAACAAATATGCGTGCATATATATGCACAACATATTGACATGGATGTGTATACAAAAATAAAACAACTTTATGTGAAGGGAGAACAAAAGGAAGAGGTTGTCTTGTTAAATGTTTGCCATCTGTATCTTCTGTGAACATTTACAGCTGTTAGACAAGAAACAAGAGAGATAAAAAATACAGAACTCAAAAATCTCCTCTGATTTATATGTCATCCTAGTAAAGTATTCTTCCAGTACAGTGTTATACAGTCATTTAGAAACAAAGCAGTTGCTTGTACCAAATATAAAGATGTTGAAAGCCCAGAACATAAAGCTGAATTTTACATAGACAGTCAAGTTAAAGCTATTAAGTCAACATTGGACTAAGGAAATGAACTGATTTTCCGGAGATATTTTGCAGATCTAAACACAAGAAAACAAATTTAAATTAGCATAGAACATTTCCATGCCTAACTTCACTTTAGTGTTACTATTAATTTAAATTTTGTGTGATACATGACACTTACATAATAGCTCAAGGGATTTGTATTTGAAGTTTCATTGCTTTGAACTCCTTTTAGTAATAAAGGATTATAGCATGCTTTTTAAAACATGCAAATAATGATATTCTGAATACCTCTACTAAGTTAGAGATGTAAATTCAAGCAATGAACTCTGTCCTACAAACAAAGCATACTGAAGGTGTAAGGCACCCTGCCATGCAAATGAGCTTAGTCACGATTCCACGGGAGAAGTGTTGAAAATATTCCCTTGATTTTGGTAGACTATTTAGTGGCCTCTGCTTCCTAAATTTCTTTTTATTTGGCCAAACTCAACACACCAGCAAGGTGAATTCATGTCACAGAATCTCAGAATTACAGAATTATTGAGGCTGGAAAAGACCTCTGAGATCATCAAGTCCAGCCTATGATGTAATACCACCACATCAGCTTGTCTCTTTGGAGACAATGTAGATCAACAAGCACTTCTGGAAGCAGATAGAGCCTAACTTCAGATATGTCTGAAAGATTCTTATCTCTCCTCATTATTTATAAATACAACATAAACAATTAACTTAGACACATACCTTATATGTGGCTGTCCTGGTTTGAGCCACATATAGTCACTTTTCCTGTTACTGACTTTTTTTTTCCTTCAGTAAGCTTTCTTTCAGAGAGCTGTAAATGTTCCAGTTAGTGGACTGATAACAAATGCTGGAATGTTTATGCTATTGCTGGGACTCTGAGTTCACCTCTTCACTCTGCCGGCTCAGACACTACCAGGAGATCTATGACCCCCCCACAGGAGGCTGAGTTAGACAGGCAGCAAAACTGGCTAGAGATATTCCATTGCATATATCTATGTAAGCTCAGAGGAAGGTCAGAGATCACAGAAGACAACTTTCTTCCTCCTGCTTCTCCCCTTCTCTTCCATCCATGGCCGGCGTCCAGGGAGGACTCCGTTCATCCATCACCATCGACACCCAGGTTCAAGCTCTCCTGGCCCTCCTCACTCTGCGCTTTCTCCAGCAGCTCCAGGATTTTTCAGGACTGTTCACAGCTCGGGGGAGTGCTGTGGCAGTTGCTGGGGGTGGGGGGAGGCAATAGGGGTCTGCACATATCTGAACTTATTTGTATATGATTGTATATATTTTCTTATATCGTTAGTGTTTAATTAAAGCTGTGTAGTTTAGTTTTCAATCCGGCAAAGTCTCTCTCTTTTTCTCTCTCTCCTTCCCTACATGGGCAGGAGGGGGAGGAGATTGAGAGCATTGTTGTCGATCCTGAGTCAAACTGTGATAGTGGGGAATTATGGATGAGATTAATCACCCTCCTAAAGGTGGAGTACCTTTCAGAGAACATCTGGCAGGACAGCTTCCTTCTCATTTTCAATTATTTGAATTATTTCTCCTGGTAAATGTGAGATGGCTGCCTGTGGCCAAGTATGCAAGCTCATACTATGGAAGTGCTCAATGCAGACATTTTTTAATGCAGTTTGCTAGGATCCCCATTTTGCAAATTTACATTTATACAAGGAAAAGTGCACAATACACATTATGAAAACTTATAGGGTACACTACCACTAGTCTTGAAGATAATCAGAAGAGCACTGATGCAGAACAGAGGCGTGCTGCATTAGCGATAATTCATGCCCGAGTAATGTATATAAAATGCCACATTGGAGATGATTGCACTTTACTGAACTGTGTAGTAGTCATGCAACAACCAAACCAAAAGTGGGTATCAGGGCTTCTGATGCAGTGACTGTCATGTTAGACTTGTCTCACTGGGGTTGTGGTTTAGAACATTATATTCATGTTTTGGCTATGGGTTAAGTGTTCAGTATGGTGATGTGAGTGCCATCCCACATCATTATCAATTCCTACTCTTTCACGGTGAGTCTGAAGACTTCAGAGTGTAAAAGTCCAACAAAATATTGACTATACACATTTTTTAAGAAGGTAAATTTTAAAAATGCATTTCAGTGGCTGCATTTTCAGTCTCTCTACATATCAGCCATTTTCATTACTTTAAAAGCCCATTTTTTTCTGAATACTTTAGGTTTGTATTTTGATATCTGAACATGTTTTTTTTGTTTGTTTGTTTTTTTGTTTGACCTATACTGGACTGGTAAAGCCTAGACTTCATGCTACAGAACCACCCAACAAACATTAAAGTGAGGCATTATTGCTCACCTGAGTATATGACCTGGTCACCAAAGAACAGCTTTCTTCATTTATTAAAAGAACAGACAAAAATCTGGTATCAAAGTAAGAGAACACATGCATTCACACTAATTGTCACCTGTTTTAGACCAACAGCATACTGTGGGTAGACCAAAATAAAAGACAGAGTCATTTTTATCTTAGCTTACAGTGTCTCCCAAAGGGAAAACAGAGCTCCTCTAAACAGTGGGAAATGTCATCTGAGAAGAGCATACTATTCAAATGGTTAAGGAAGGTACTGAATTTGTGTATCCACATTCCTGTACGCCCAAATAGAAAGACAACTGCTGAATGCCCTATATATGCAACTGTAGAACTCATTCCCCTCCTTAAACTATAATGAGTTAATTATCAGGTAACCAGAAATTATAGACTGCCTCATGTCTCTAAACAATTCCATGAGTAAAGTGAACAGTCAGATGCAAAAATAAGCATGCACTACTTCTCCTGCTATTTCAAGCTCAGACTAATTATCTGTCCAAAAAGATAGAATTTTTTTAAAGGAAGCCCATTCTCTGCTCAACAGAGAATATAGCTTGTGTAATTATAATCTTACTGCTCTCCATGCCTCCTCCCTCTTTCAGGCATCTGAGAATGCTACAGGGAGTTCTGATGACAACTTGGGGGCACGCAAACAAGTGTAGTACAGCTCAGATATTTTTAGCTCATGAACTGCAAGACATTCAAGGAACCCGAACTTCAGTTTTGGAAGAACCAAAATACACTTAAATGTATATTTTTGCCTATTAGATATGGAGGTAAATAAGTAAAAGACAAAGACATTACTCATTAATGTATTTTTTTTCAATATGTATTATAGCAATATGAAAAAATTTTGCAGCTTTTATAGAATGCACATTATCTCTCATGTAAATATGACAATGCCTATATTCCAGTTAAAAATCATCATGCTATTATTGACATTTCTCTTTTTTTTAATTCCTTAATCAGCACTTGCACCTTGGAAAGAACATTGATCAATTAGAGATTGTAGTATAGGTTTAAGGCTGCAGTAAGTGTGCCTCTGAATTAAAACTGTGTGGTTCTTTAGAGATAAACATCACTCTAAAATAGTGTAAAAAAAAGAGCACGTAAAATCTGAAAGCATGTTTTCTGGCTTGAGATAACAGAGCTTGCTTTTTACTTCAAGCGGTAAGAATGAACCCAAGGGGCACAGAGATCTGAATTCTTGTTTTGCCACCTACCTCTCTGCAAATGAATGTGTTAAGCTGGATGGACATCTGCTTACTTTGTAGATATTAACTGAGCAACTTTCTATTCAAAATATTGCAGTCATGGAAGTTATTATTAGAATAGACACTAGAGGAGAGCCAGCTGAATACTGAGCAGTACTTAAAACAGGCTACTGCTAAGAAAGTTCTTTTTATCCTCATTTTTACAACATTTTCTTTCTAATGCTATATCTGAAAACTGTTATATAAATATCCTATCACTGATGCCTGTCCTCAGTGATCATTGCATGAATAAAAAAAGCCCTTAAAATTCAAAAGCACTCCTTCCAAGCTACAGCAGCAGGGTATCTTTCAAATGAATCCAGCAGTGTAGCAAAGATGTAGTGTTCATGTTTGTTCAAGGCAGGTACCAAGTCTAAAAGTGATTTCACAGATGAAAGACAAGTTATCAACAGCATTTTAACTGTACTGATGTATTTTCTTTGGAAATTATCTACCATATTCTACGTAGTAAGAATAAAAGGAAAATCTATTAGGTTCTCTGCCTCTGGAGCTGACTTCACATTTGCCTACCACAAGCTACTGAATTATGCCCTGTACCCTGCTCCAAGAAATTGAATGACAACAACTCTTTGTTTTTCTTTGTTGTGCTCAACTGAACAGCAAAGTGACTAACTCATGCTTCAAATGATATGGGAGATAAGAGTTCCTGCCCAGAATGTCTGAAAGAGTGCTAAGACTTGTTAAGTATATCTTCAAAATACATGACCTGCCTACTGAGTTTGTGTGCATCCCAGCCAAACATTGACATATATCTTTTCGGTTCTTCCAAGCCCTAGAGGAAACATGTGCCTCAGCTTTCATGGTTCAAGACATAAAATCATAGTCACAGTGGGAGACAAGTAATCCAATACGTGACTCCAGCAGCCATTACCATAAGCCAGATCTCACTTGACTGGATATCTCTTCCTTTTTTCTACTCAAACTAAGATCCAGATAAATAGCGACATGAAAAAATGGCATTAGTTTCTGTGTTGACTTCATTTTATCAGTCAAAGCTGCCTGCAAAGTCTGCTTATACAAAAGCAGCAGTTATCACACTGAAAGCATGTTTAGAACAGAGCTAAAGAGCATGTCTTGTACATAGATTACTTTTATATAGGAGGAATAGTTTCAAACTGAAGAACTGCTCCTTTATGTTCATTCATAAATGCTACCTTTGTCATGGTAGGAAAAAAATTAAATCTTATGCCTTATTTGCAAAAGACCGAAGTCTACTCTGACTTCTAAATTCAAGAATGAGGTTTTTGAGGGAACAATATTTGTATCTATTATTTCAAAGGTGTGAATATTTTGTAGGGTACAAAATACTGAATAAGGAAGATAAAAGAGTAAGCAAATTATTGATATAGAAACCTTCACTGAATTTGGAAAAAAAAATAACAATTGCTGAAGAGAACAATCTGGCTTGTGCACGTGACTGAGGACCTCTGAATGAACACTGAGGAACCCACTCTAAAATCCAAAAATACTTGCGGGTTAATAATATTCTGAGATTTCTGCTTTGAAGACCAGGAGACAAGATTACCTAATTGCATTAAAATGTATTTTAGAAGTGTATTTCTGTGCTATACAGCCCCTTTTTCAGGGGAAAGAAAATTCCACATTCTGCCATCATTACAAACAATAAATTTCAAAGTGAAAACAAAATCAGTCTGCTTGCTAGGTATGGCAACAAGAAGACTCCTCTGCATCACCATTCTTCCAACTTGTTTTAAGCTACACAATAAATATTTTACCAAAAAAATAAACATCAGTAAAAGTCAGTAGACAAGCAGATGCACATGAAACTGCTCACCCTCTCATTCTGCTTTGAACCTCTCCTCCCTATAAAAAAATTTTTAAAATGCATCACAAAAATAGAGTTTTGCTAGAAACTCAATAGCAAAGACAGGAATTAGAGGACCGATTTTGCAAGCCAGAATTTACCAAGGCAGTAGGTGCTGCAAAAGAACAATGTTCAAAGATGACATTTGCCTAAAGCTAGGCTAATGGGTAATAGTCCTGTAACAAATAGTTGGAAATGCTACATGTCATAGGTGCTCAGCTTTTTAGTTAGAATGCTTTGGCCTTTGCTTTCTTTTTGATGTCTGTCTGCATTAAATGCATCTCTGATCTCCTTCTACCATCTCCTTTCCTCTGCTGTTTCTCATTTATTTTTTCACTGACCTTCTTTTCCTTGTCTTCCCTGTGTATTCCTTGTATGTTTTTACCAACAGACTTCATCAAAACAGTTCAGTCATTTCCTTTCTACGACATTTGCTGCGCTTGAACTTATTGACTTGATATTAACTCATGTCACACAGCATCAACATCAAGAGTCAAAAGAAAAACACTATGCAGAGATTACTAATGTTGTCTTGAGAATTTTAAAGTTTGTAATGTAAAAAAAATTAAAATAAATCTTAAACAGGCTCAAGGAGTCAAGCAGGGAACAAAATGGAGATAAAAGGCCCTGAAAGCCCCAAAGCTTTTTGAATAAACAAGTAACTAGCCTCTAACATTGTTTGCATTAAATGTAGACACTATTTTCTAAACTTTTTCTGGAGTTCACAAACTTCATAAAACAAGGCTGTTTAATTAGCAATAGCTTCTCACTGTGAACTCTCAAATATTGTATCAAAAAATCAGCATTTTCAGCTTACACAGCAACATAAACCACTCTTTCTTATATGAATGGCAAAGTTCTAATAGGGATTCAGGGGTACTCTGCCCAGGAGGAAGTTTTACAGTTAGGCAACTGTAAGACAAGAGTGCACAGCACTAATTTGAAAGGGTAAATGTGCTTTCCAAAAACTGGACTACATTTTTGTAGTCTCTCTGAGAAAGTCATAGCCTATGAGATGTGTAGTGTTCAGATTTTTGCTTTTCTGAGAATTATAAAATTAGGAAGATCTTATTAATGCTGGATTAAAAAATAAGTGTTCCTCATAGCCTTTCTTTTGTTCACTAATAAACATAATCTAGTTTATTTGTTCAAGAGTTTTAAATTAAGTGTTTCGGTTGCACCTATTAAGAGTGTTTGAAACCCCCCTCTCTCCTAAAATTCCAGAGAATGAAGAAAAATCATATTCTCTACATTTTTAATATTCAGGCACTTGGATATGTATGTTTGAGATCCAAAGTCCATGTGATTTTCACTTTAACCTTCCTTTGCAAATTAACAGTGCTTCCTGAAAAAGCATTAGTCTCACTCTGCAGATGATGAAACAGGTCAATGAAAACAGGAAACAACAATGTGTATAACTGTAAACACTTATGTGAACTGCAGTATTTCTACTCACGCAAATAATTAAATGAAATTCTAACTTAATGTCAAGGAAGGGCTTAATACACAGTCTCCTGACTATCTGCTCCTGATCCTAACTGTAGTTAATTGCCTACTTGTGGAAATGCTGTTTCTGACGTAGTTCTAAAGCACTGTTTGATATTTAAGTTCCCCAAATCAAATTGGGAGCCTCTAATTCACAATGAGCTATACTTTATTCACAATTCAAGGATTGTTGTTGTTATTTAGTCTCCTAAAATAATGTCCTTTAACATTTTTTTTATGTGTTTCCTGTTAATTTTGTTCTTACCAGTTTAATATTATTTTGTTCTCTATCAAAGAATTGCCACTGCAGCCTACTTGATGATCAATTGGACTGAATTATCTAATTCATCTTTATCTTCCCTTTCACTTGAAGCATAAATCACATCTTCACTCATAAGTATATTCAGGTCAAACCAAAAGGTTATAGAATTAGTCTAGGAGACA
This sequence comes from Chaetura pelagica, assembly GCF_000747805.2. Taxonomy (NCBI): domain Eukaryota; kingdom Metazoa; phylum Chordata; class Aves; order Apodiformes; family Apodidae; genus Chaetura; species Chaetura pelagica. Next base: position 6,657,674 of record NW_009953761.1, on the reverse strand, counting down.
GAAACTTCCTTTATGCTTTCCTCAGCAAAGATTGTTTTTTTCCCCGTGAAAGATTTTTTACTGCTGTCAGCAATTTAGTCAGAAACCAAGACATGAAAATAACCTATTTTCTTATTTATTCAGGAAGAACACCGAGTAGAAACTCTCTAAGCAGACTGTAAAGGGTAATAAGAGTTTTTAGATGGGCTGTTTCTGCAAAGAAGAAACTCTTACTGAGACACATCACTACATGCAGTTTTACACATTGCACACTGCACCCTCAAATATGTTTTTTTCCCCCATAAAACAGAAACTAGACAATATAATTTGTCTAAAGTTACAATCTCATGTCTAGTGATAAGAACGTTTTGCTCTCAGTTCTGCCTGGTTGTGTCTTTCTTTCTCTATGTATAAAATGACAAGGGGAATATTTATGTTTATTTAGAGTTCTCTTTGAGATCTAAGAAAGAAAATAGGCATTGAAATGTGAAGCATTATTTTTAACTACATATATATCTTATAGATGACAGTTATGTTGTCAGAATAGTATTCTGGAGGCATCCACAGAAAAAGGAAAATAATACAAATGAGAAAGGAGATTCACTTTACTCCATGAGTCTTTGTGATATAGTTAGAGGTGAGGACAGAGAACTAAAATAGAGACCATTGTTTTTCTGCCAGAGTGAGGGCTGAAATAATAAATATTTTAACAGTGTATATTATGTTTTCAAAAAGAAAGGCATGTGAAATAAATCTTTGCAAATTGTGATAACAGCTAAAACATATTAGTAGTTGAGTGTCCAAAAATAAAGGTTGAAACACATTCCTGATGCCCACGGTTCTCAACCACCTGAAAATTTTCCATTCTTTTGTACACAGCAATACCTTGAAACAGCAAGGAGGATGTCTTTCTTTCTTTCAAATGTAAATCCTTTGTGCATACACTTACTTTAGAACATTCTGTATGCTTTAGAGCTTGATTTTTCTTTTCTGTTTTGTCTAGCTGGTCAAGTGAAGCCTCTTACCTCCACCTACAAACTTTTCTTTTCTCTGTCATCAGACTATCACAGCTCTAGCAGACCCAACTTTTTCTTTCTGTGACTTCATCAGAGTTCAAGAATGCCCTTAAAGGCATTGAACTTTGCCTTTCCTTCACACATAGTCATTTACTCAGTCAATCCAAGGTAGGATTTTATTCCACTTGCTAAATAAGGGCTGCCCTGTTTGAACAATAGATCTTAAAGCATTAGGCAATAAGGCTGAAAAAATCTTGTGGCTTCCTTCTTAGAGAAGCCAATGAAACAGCAGCATAAGTAGAGTTGTGCAGATGGTAAGGGAATTGGAGTAGAGTAGAAATGGAGTCAGGGTTTCATCTTGGCCCTAGGGAGCCTGTGTAGACTGTAGAAGCATAGTGTCCACCTCCTGCTGTAGAAAATACTGCAGCATGTGAGGCATTATACTGCATAGCATCAGTTCCAGCATGTCAGTATTAATGACATTTTGAGGCAAGAGTGAAACCCAACTGACACAGACCAACCCTCCTTGTGGACTAAGGAATATTTTCTACAACTAACTCTCATTTAAAATTCTTCAGTGCTGGCTTTCCTTTCTCACAGATGTGAGCTGAAAAAGCAATAGATAAGGCCTGAAGGTAAAAAAATGCATATTAAGAAGTTATAAACTGGAGTTACTCAGCTTTTTAAAAAACAGACACAAGAAAGAGAAAATGTTCTTAAACACTGGAAAAGATCAGTGAAGAGCATCACCTTTGCAATTCAGCTTTGCTTTCTTATCTGCGCTTTTCATTTGTTTATTACCTTTGCTGTTGGGTAGCAATTTGTTATGTACAGAATTAAATAATTCTCCTAACTTCTTTTACAGAACAGTAATGATGTAAATATTCTGGCTTAGTTACACACAATGCTTCAGCAATTTCTTCCAGGAGCTAAGCACCATTATTTATCATTTGTTATATACCCAGCTTCTCTCTTTTGAAGTTTCAAGTTTCTGTGTTCTCTTCAGCATTCTGGTTATCTTCTGTTGAATCTATCCATTTCCCTATGCAAACAGACCTGAATCTCTTGGCAAGGCCATTTGTATGTTAGGACAAGGAATGCAGATCACCTTTGTAAAGCTAGATATGTTTATAAGGAAAGCAATACAATGAAAATGCAATAATAACAAAAAGTACTATGGAAGAATTTATCTGCCCTAATCCAAATTAGAAATCTAAATCTGGATTAGAATAAGGTAAATTCTGTCTCCTCTAACACACAATGAAGAGACAGTCACCTCTATAAGAGAATTAATCTCCTCCAAAGGTAGTTATCTAAAGTATCAGCCTTAAAATTACTCACATTTTGAAGATGTTTATTCTTTGGCTATAAAAGGAATGTACCTTCCTAGCTTAGTCATAGATGGTTCACTCTAGACATCTAAAGGTGGGACCATGTAAGAAACAGCCATGTCACTGCTGCAGAACTGTCAGATGTGCTATCCTGCAAAAATGAAACAAGTGCCAAGGTCACATATAGCTTTATATGACCTTTTATATAGCTTTGATGATATTATTCTTCATATATCATTCCCAGTTAAAGAGTTTTATAAAGGTTGTTGAAAAAAATAAAAAGCTTTGAAAGAACAACATGGGGGCCAGACTTCCAGACATACAAAGGAATGTCTGTGAATTCACAGCTCATCAACCATGTGCACTGTTAGCTCTTTGCATGTTACGAATTCATGGAACCCACAAAATTACTAAATATTTTGTGAAATTAGGGAGATAGAATCAATCATGGGAGCTCTGATTATCTGAAATTAGATATAATAATCTACCAGAGCTAATGGCACTGTTCAGTGTTACTACTGACACTGATGTGCATCAGTATGTATGTTTCTGCATCATTTAGTGTAGTCACATCCATGAAACAGATTCTCTTACCTCTCTTAGCACCTTGAACCCCATTTCAGATTGTGACTTTGTCTTTGAAATTGGAATAATGTCCTTTAGATTTATCTTAAACAGATCCAAGGATATGACTTGGCATAGCATCATGCAGTCTGGAGATCTATCTCAGAATTAGCTGAGAAGCTCCGTCTATACTTTTCCCTGTAGAACAATTACTCCTCGTTTTCCAACAGAAAGTGAACATTCCCATGTTGAGTTAATGAAATTGAATTCAGGTGTCTATTTTTCCTGGGCTTAATGTTAGGAACCATGCTGTCAACCTGAAATGTTTGTGCAATAGCTCTACTGACATGACTGGAATTCTTTGTGAGAATAAGAAATTAGTGCAATGTGATCAGACCCCTGTGAATATCCTATGAAAGCAAACAGTCATTTACCTTGCTCATACAAATCTCTCTTCCACATTACATGATCAGACCATATGGTTTCCAATCAGGAAAATCTGAAACTTTCTCCCACAAAACTCAACCAGCAGTATCTGTCATCTACCTTGTATGGGAATAACTTTTTCACCACAAAGACAGTCAAGCATTGATGTCCACTAGATTTACAGGTTACCAAGAGCCCAGACACCCAAACCAAGAAAAGAAGTACAGTAAGTAAATCCTCACAACTCATACAGCTGGTACAGAATAGAGAAATCAAATACTGTCAAGTCCTAAAATGTTTGAAACCAAAACAACATGTCTGCCAAACTAAGTGGGAGCCACAAGATGTGAAGAAGACTTGATAGGAGGCATCCATTATCCTCCAGGACACTGAAGGAAATCCTGAATAGACAGCCTGCATGCAAGCATCCTGGTACATATAAATATGTGGGTAAGAGAGCATGAGTGTGAATGAATGAAGTATTTTTTTTCTTAAAAAATAAAACCACCTATCTTGTAAAATGTGGCATTGAGATTGCTTCCTTTCCTACATCGCTTTCTTTCCTACAAGACAGACTGAGACTCCCTAGGGACAACAGCGATGTGCAGGCAGGGACTGGGAGTGCAATGAATTTTAGGCCACCACCCCTGAAACTGTCAGGTGAAGTTAGACTCCCAGGACACCAGCCAGTTTTATTCTCAGTACACTGAGAGCAATCCACACCACACTTTGAAGCACTGTGAGTCTGTATAGGAAGAAAACATTAAAGTGTTCATTTGTTCTTTCTATTGTCCTCAGAAACTTCTTAGAACTCCATTATGTTTGGTCATTTCAATTATGTTTTCTTATTTTTAGTATGAAACTCCCTCTAGCTACAGTAGTTCAAATTTCTGAGTATTGAATTTCTTTTTATCACTTTAGGCAATTAGTCTATCCAAGTACTTTTGTACTGTACTTTCTTTTTCTGTCAATGACTACTATGCCTGTCTGATTTTTAGTATTTGGAAATTTTATATCTCTACTGCATATCTCTTCCTCTGGGTCATTGCTCTGCAAAGTGAACAGAATTGCTTTAGTGCTCATCTGTAGTCCTTCAGTCCCTCTGCCCATTTACTTAAAACATTTCCTCTTTCTTGGATTTTCAAACCAGTTGGTCATCATTGTAATGTATTCACCAGCTTTGTAAGTGTATTTCAAAAAAGCATTCTTGCACCCACAGTTTGAAAGCAGGAAATAAGGTTTCATTTGCCATCTCTAATGGGAATTGCTTAGCTAATAGTCTGTCTAGTTCTTTGAAAAGTCAGTTGTAAATTAATACCTGGACATATTATTTCTAAGACTTTCTCTCATTAGCTTTTTTTACCTCTTATAAGAAAAAATAAATCAAATACTAGCTATAAATTCATTTTTCCAGAAACATACTGACTATACATAATTAAATTACTACTTACAGAACAGTACCCTAGAGACTGTCACTGATTAGTGTTTCTGGTAATTCACACTGCAAATTTTTAGCTTAAATGTCCACTGTTACTTGAAATTTCCTTAACTCATTTTTAAAATGTAGATGGTGTATAAGACTCTTTATTCCATTGGTTCCACCATCTGCTTCCCAATGTACCTATACAAAGATACACATTTTTTCAACCAGTGCCAATCCATGTCCTTGAAATAATCCCTTTTTGGTGATAAAGACAAAATAAACCTAAAGGAAAGGACAATTTAGACAAACCTTCCCATCATTTAGTGCCTGGTGAAGTCAACCAAAGGAAGTTGCCAAGGGAAGCTGCTCAGGAGCCAGTCCAATCCACAGTGAAATGGCAAATCTCAGCATGCAGGCTCTTTTACTCAGACAAGGAGAGGTTCTGGCAGCAGAGAGACTCTCCAGGAGTCATCATTTCTCACAGAAGAAGCTAACAAGGGCTGGGCATTTCCAGGGTTACGGTCACCATCCCCATGCCTACAAAGCTGCCTTGGAAGCACCAGTGACCAGGAGCACTGTGAACAGAGTGAGGAAACAGGGAATGGCATGACAGCTAGGGTGTTTCAAGCAGGAAGGGTGCACAAGAAGGGCATAACCACCTTACAAGCTTAAGAAGTGAGTTCAATTGTTGGTCATCAACCTCTCAGAGGAGTATCCACCTGGCAGAAAGCTCTGTCCTCTGCTTGCCAGAAGACAGAGACAGTAAGTATCACCACAGTGGCTGGCAAAATAATGAAGAAGATCATCCTGTATATTACACTAAGGTGCATGGAAAATAAGGAGGTGATATGTGACAGCCAACATGACTTCACTGAGGGCAAATCATGCCTGACAAATTTGGTAGCCATCCATGATGGGGCTACAGCATTAGTAGATAAGGGAAGAGCATCTGATGTCATCTACCTGGACTTGTGCAACGCACTTGACTGTCACCTGCATGACTCCTTGTTTCTACATTGGAGAGACATGGACTTGGCAGATGCACAATTTTGTGGATGAGGAATTGGCTGGATGATCATACTCAGAGTTGTGGTCAACAGCTCAATGTCCAAGTGGAGATCAGTTTTGAGTGGTGTTCCTCAGGGGCTGCAACTAGGACTGGTGCTGCTTACCATCTTTGTCAGCAACATGGACAGTAGAACTGAGTGCACCTTCAGCAAGTTTTCTCACAACTCCAAGATGTGTGATGTGGCTAATACTCTAGAGGGAAGAGAGGGCATCCAGAATGACCTTGACAGGCTTGAGAGGTGGGCCCATGCGAATGTCAAGAAGTTCAACAAGGCCAGGTGTGAGGTCCTGCACATGGGTTGAGGCAATCCCAAGCACAAATACAGGCTGGATGAAAATCGGATTGAGAGCAATCCTCATGAAAAGGACTTAGGGGTGCTGGCTGATAAGAAGCTCAACAGGAGTCAGCAGTACATGTTTGCAGCCCAGAAAGCCAACTGCATCCTGGGCTACATCAAAAGAAGTGTGGCCAGCAGCAGATAAAGGGTGCTGCTTCTTCTTGTGATGTACTCTAGGAGACCCTGCTCTGGCAGGGGGGTTGGACTAGATGATCTTTCGAGGTCCCTTCCAGCCCCTAAGATTCTATGATTCTATGATTCTATGATTCCCCTTTACTCTGCTCTTGTTAGACCCCATGTAGAAGACTGTGTCCAGTTCTGGACTCCTCAGTGCAAGAAGGACATGGACTTCTTGGAGCAAATCCAGAGGAGAGCCATGAAGATGATCAGAGGCTGGAGCACCTCTCCTATGAAGACAGGTGAAGGAAGTGGGAAGCTTGGAGAAGAGAAGGCTCTGGGGACATCTTCTATCAGCCTTTCAGTACCTGAAGGGGCTCTACAAGAAAGCTGGGGAAGGACTTTTTACAAGATGAGGAGGAACAGTTTCAAACTGAAATAGGGTAGATTTATATTAGATATTAGGAAGAAATTCTATTCTGTGAGAGTGGTAAGATACTGGAACATGTTGCCCAGAGAAACTGTGGATGCCTCACCCCCTGGAAGTGTTCAAGGATAGGTTGGATGGCTCTTTAAACAACACAGTCTAGTGGAAGGTGTCCCTGCCCATGAGAGGGAGATTTGAACTAGATGATCTTTAAGATCCCTTCCAACCCAAACCATTCCCTGATTCTGTGATTTGATGAACCTGAGTTTCTGATGCTAAATTTATCATTAAATACCGTAAGGAAAGCATGCATGACTGCAAAGGACTTCTCTATGCTGTTGGAAAAATTGTAGAAGCTTCTTTTAACCCCTTATTAATGGGCGTTTGTCTTGATTTACTCTTTCACGTTACCCATCAGCTAAGCTCATTTTTATTTCAATAGCATAGGTTGTGTTTGGCAGCAGATTAATGTGGCAAGTACCACCCATAAGCTTGCTTGAAGAGCTATCACCTCTACAATATGAAGTAGTCTCTAGACATTGATTTCTTTGCTGGTTTTCCCAGTTAAGGCATTGAACCTATCGATAAGGCAAGAGTCTCAAAGGTGATAAATGCCACTTTATCCTCGTCATCCAGAGTGTTAATGAACTGCAGATGCACCTATTCGTTTTCCTATACATCTATTAATTTTATTAAATGTGTCTTTTCTTCAGTTTTTAAAGAAAATTGAATGGTGGTACAAGTAAACTGCTGTGCTTTTTATGGTATATCATACAGGTTACTACTTCATTTTACAGCTTGTGGTGGCCAAGAGCTTTCCTATTTCCATGTTATCAAAACAGAGGGAATACAAGCTTGAGAGCCTTGACTTGGGTTGATCATGCCACCTGATTTTGCAAAATAATTTGCATTATTTGATAGCTAAAACCTCTCACTCCTCTGCCATGAATTTTTCTTTTTGTTGTAATTGAGTTTTTAGTTGTCAATGTCACATATAAAGCCAGCAGTTTGTTAAACTAAAAACACATAAAGGGGAAAGAAAGAAATACATTTTACTTACAGTTTGAAGGAACACCATTATCAATTTTCAGGTAAGACAAGCTGGAAGACAAGTTACAAGAAAAGTAGTACATAAGCCAAACCAGACAAAAACAAAACAAGTGCAAAAGCACTCTGCATTATAATGATACATGCTTCCTGTTGCAGCCTGTTTGGTTTGGGGCTTTTTTGTTTGATGTTTTGTTGTGGTTTTTTTTCCCCTGCATCTCATTGTGAGTATAAGATATTCCATAGGGCTAAGTATAAAGGCAAAATGTTCAATTTTTCTCCAAATTCAGCTCCAAGAAATAAATGATACTGATAAAACCCAATCACTTTTGGTTCCTGAAAAGAATTTCTCAATTATTATAATGTAAATAGTACCTAGCCTTCTAGTAGAAAGAAAAAAAATAATAAAATTGGAGTGGGGGCATTACATGTTCTATTTACTTTGCAAATATCTTTTGCAGATTGTGGAAAGAGGGAGACAGGAAAAATAGCTCTTGGTACCCTCATGAACCCAGTACTTCAGTTTTCCAGAGCCATAATCTAACTCGACATCGACATGTTCAAAAACAAATGAAGGGTGGATCTACCCTATCAAATAACTTTGCACTCAGATTTGTCCTTTAACCTTAATCACTAAGTTAAGTGGTATGGATAGAATACTGCAGCAGACATGGTTTTTTCCCTCTCCTACACGATCTTCCAACAATATCCCAGCAAACTTTATCTCCTTAAATGCCATCACACATCTTCATGTCAGACATTAAGCCAAGCAAAATACACCTTCAGTTTCATGTTAAAACCACTCTACTCTGGTAAACTATGTTACAGTTTATTTTGTTTTATTTTTTTTTAAGCCACACATCAATAATTATTTTTATGTCTCAGAGTTTACACCTGTGGCCCAGAGGAGATGCACAACAAAGTCCTATGCAGTGTGGATGTGTCCAGCCTGTGTACAAGGGAAAGGAAGAATGCACTTTGGCATGTGAACACAAGAACTCACCCCTACCAGGTTGGGCTCCAGAGCATGCTGTCTAAGGAAGGTGTGATGGTGGAGAGACCTACCCATAACTGGGCAGGACCCCACTGATCATCCCTCCCAGGAGGAAGGGACACCTACCCAACTGCTAAAATGATGGTGTATATATGAGGGTAGGCTTTTCTTTTCCTAATTTATTTTATTATTATTTCTAGCAACTGCTTGTAGATTCTTTCCTACTGTCTTAGAAATCACTAACAGTCCAGAAAATGTCAGGGTCACTTTATCTTGTCAGAAATAAGACACAAAACAGCAGAAGAGCCCTTGGCAGATGAAGGAGCAAAGTGATTGGCTTCCCCTTATACCTCCTGCCTCCTGAGAGGCCATGCTTGGTCTCTGTGTATGACAAGCACACACTTAGTCACAGACTAAGGTGACCAGTTGGGACCATCACACACAGGTTCTCCGTCTGGGAAAAATCATGCAGCACAACATGGCAAGTGGAGATATATGTGCTTATATCTGGATGATAAAAAGTGAGATCCATGTGTGCAATTCTCACCCTTAGTGCATAACACTGTGACAAATCCAATTACAGACTACAGGTTTTGAAATCTTTAAGAAACATAACATTAAATTAAACCAAGAGGCATTTTTAAGATACTCTGTTTTGACATAATGTATAGAGGGATCCTAGATAGGCCTTGTTTTCTGTGGATTTGTGATTTAATGTTACTTACTCCCAAGGGAGTGTATCTACTGCACAAGCACTATTCTGCAGCCACCTGTGTGTTACTGATTAGGCCGGATACATAAAAAACAAAAGGTAACTGGGAAAATATGGGAACAAAAAAATGTCACTGAAACACTATTGTATATTCCCTTTGGAAACATTAATTTAAGGCAATAACACTTCTTCTGGAGTGAGCAATGCTTTTCTAATTGCTTGTATTATCTCCTTACCAGTGTTTCACAATCGGTAGTAGATAGATTGTAACTGGCAAATCTCTAAAGACTCCAGGCAGAAGCATAAACATACAAGAAATTTTCAGTTATTACCTTCAAAGCCTTTAATAAAAGTAGTTAAGGCCTGATTTAAAAGCCTCCCCTCTGATGGTAATAGCCTATTTGTCAGATGTTATTATACAGTGATGATAGTCATTGTGGAGTAAAATGCTTAGCATTTAGCACTAAATGCTGACTTTCCTAATTTTTTTCCCAGATGTTTATGTCATGGCAAACAGCAGAGAGATTGGCAAAAAGACTGACTAACTAACCCCAAATGACATAATGCTTTAAAATACATTTTTCAACTGTATACTTATTTCGTTTTGAAAGTTAATCTATTGCACATTAGCAAATCAGAAATATGATTGTGACAACATGATATAACTCTTAAAATGAAAAGGATTAATATTAATTCTAAATAAATACTAAATTAATATTTAACCCAATTAACACTTTCTCAATAAATTCTAGCCCTTATGTATCATCAACATATTTAAATATTAGTTAATTATTATAAATTATATTCAGGTACATATAACTGTTGTGCCATGAAAACAAGAATAGTATTACAAACCTTGAAAATGTTGATGGAGCACAAAAGAAAACAGCAAGTATTCAAGTTATCTGACCTGTTTTCATATTTATATTATTATTCAGTCAAAGCGAGTCTAAAAGACTCACTTAGATCTAAACATAGATGTCAGAACTTGAGCAAGAGGCATTATCTTTTCAGTAGTTTCAAAAGAGTTGGATCAGATTCTGCCTTCTCGAATAATATTTTCTAGGTATCTTTTATGGAGTTTTATTACACCACTTCATCAATGAGTCAGATCTTCTGTGTTTACTTGTTTCTCTCCTTTCACAGAATATATGACCTGGAAATCTGATCACTAGCGAATATGTGTTGGAAGAGGAAAATTACTACCAGCTCTCTGTAAGGTGGCAATGTCATAATATTTAAAACCTCTGAGATTTTTTTTCCCCATACATATAAATAAAATAAGACAGATCATAATCTGAATATGATGAAAGAGACGAAAGAGACGAGACTGAAAATGTAGTATTAAAACACAGAAACTGTAAAACTTCTTTATTTATCTTTATTTTCTTTACAAATCATTCTTGTAAATGATCTTTATCTAAAATAGCAAATAAATTGGTGTAATAGCAATAACTGTTTTGGAAGGAACTACATATTATGTTTTCCTTAATCAGCTGTTATTCTATGAATCACACGGATACTTTCTATTCCGTGCATGTAAAGCAACAGAGACCTCACATCATTTACTTAGTGCAAGACAGATTTATTTTGCTTCCAAAAATCCTTACCTACAATAATCAATATGAAGTATGTCCAATTTCCTGTGAAAAGTACAATATATTTTCTCTATGAATGGCAAGATATACACCTAATTGATAGTGGATACATGCAAAAAATGGAAGTGTGATCGTGCTTCAGAAGAATATTGGATTTATTTACCTACCTCATTAAATTTCTCAGGAATTTACTAGCTTATATGTATGCAAAATGTAAAGTACTATTTATATGAAATAAAATGTTTAATGATTTAATTGCTATGAAAGGTTCATTGTTTTAAACATTATCATTAAGGAGTTTTCTCTCCATCATTATTTCTAATTTAATCTTTAGTAATTTGCAGTAACAGATTAGTTTGTTATCAAGGAATAAGTGCACACAAATGCCATGTTTGGATTGGCTGATGAAGGTGTGGAGGCAGTGGCTTGGTGACTTTTCTAGATAAGAAAGGACCTTCTGCTGTTGGGCTGATAGTAGACAATTGTACTCTAACAGACTTATGAACATATTTCCAACAAACTAATCACCCCCTACTAATGTTTACAGATAGAAGCACAGTGCAATACAGATAATGGTTGACAAAACAGTTTTTATCAGGTTATGCAGAAAATTCTTCAAAATTTCAAAAGAAATTCCATATATTTAGTTCAACAGTAAACTCAGCATTATATATGCTACTTAAATGTAATACATACCTGGTTTTGTCCTTAACCAGAAAGAAGTTGCATAACGTCATCTCCATACTTTTCTTTAGCACAAATGTTTACTAAAGCTACTATAGGCTGCTGACTATGTCCACCACGGGATCCCAAGCCAAGAGAGGCTACACAGGTCTGTGTTCACCTTGCTCATGGCTAGCACCATCTATAGCAGATTGCCTGCATCAAGACCTCATAGGTTTCAGCTTTGGGTCTTCTGGCTTCATACTGTGCTTTTGTTTTCATAAAACAAAACTGGGAGAGAGAGACTGGATATTGTTTTCTGGTCAAAATGTTTGAAATAATTTGAGAACTCTGCTTCAGCCCAAAAAAGCTGTTTTTTGAAAACACAAATATGTGAATGTATTGCATAACCAACACATTGTCTGTAGGGAATACGATGGCCTTTGAAGGTGCAAAGCCTTCTGGGATAGTATTAATGGGCAAAGGGTGCAAAATCTGGGACAATCTCATCCTTACTGCTTTCCTGAGATGGGTCACTTACACTTCCTAAACTGTTCAGGAGAAGTTAGTTTCTTCTAAACTGTCTTTTGCAAGCAATGTTTCTCACTGAATATATATGGGTCCCATGACTCTAACTTAGCTGGTTAAATTCACCCTGTTCTTCCAGGTAGTTGTAATTGAGGCACTAAAATGCTGTTAAACAACTTCTCTTAAGCATCAGAATCTGATGATTTGGAACCACTTCGTCAGTGTTGCCCTTTGACTGTATGCAGAAGTGTTCTGAAAAAAACATGAGATATTTTGAAAAGCAAATAATTTATGCTAAGCACTTAATGGAAATAGGGCAATTTGAAAAATCTGCTTTGAACCCACAAGAGGTCTACCACGGTTTCATTAACCATAGCAATACTGATAACATTGCCCACTTACTCACTGCATCCAAATATTGCAGGCATTATCTAGATAGTGATTATAAAGCAGCTTGGCCCCAACTGAGCAAAGCATTAGTTATCAGAAAACTCTTCAGGCAACTGCTTAAAACCTTTCTTGACTGAAGGTCAGTAGAATTTAGCAAAACATCATCAGGACAGAACTCTGATTCTTCCACGTATTTAAGAAAAAAAGATAGCCTCTAAGCATTCTTTGGTACAGCCAGCAGCATCTGAATTTCTTCTTTAAATGAGATGAAAATATAAGCACATACTCACATCTGTATACAGCCTCTACTGATGAATTAAATACTGTTCACAGAATCACAGAGTTGTCATGGTTGGAAAGGACCTCTGAGATCAAAGAGTCCAACCATTAACACCCATTCACACACACACAAAAATAAAATAAAATAAAATAAAATAAAATAAAATAAAATAAAATAAAATAAAATAAAATAAAATAAAATAAAATAAAATAAAATAAAATAAAATAAAATAAAAACACCACACAATTCTACCAGAAAAACACCCACAAAAAAACCCCTACAGCCACATCTATACATTTCTTGAATATTTCTAAGGTTGATTACTCAACCACCTCCCTGGGCAGGCTGTTCCAGTGCCTGACCACTCTTTCAGTATAGAAATTCTTCCTAATATCCAATCTGAACCTGCCAATTGGACTTAGCAAATGGCCAATGTGTCATTTCCTCTAGTCCTGTTGTTATTTACCTGGGAGAAGAAGCCAACACCCGCCTCCTTACAAGCTCCTTTCAGGTAGTTGTAGGGGGTGATGAGCTCTCACCTCAGCCTCCACTTCTCCAAACTAAACATCCCCAGTTCCATCAGCCGGAAATATAAATGAGCATATTGTTAATTTCTTTAGAAGTTATGATATCTTTAGTATAATTCCCATTTTATTTTTTCTCTTTTGACATACTGTGCTGTTTATTGAAACAGTAAAGGGTACAACCTTCAAATTCTTTCCTTCTGGACAAAACAAATTAGTGCACTATAACTCCTGAAGGAAAGCAAGTTGCAATATGGTGTTGAATTTGTTGTCTCAAGAAACTTGCTAGCAGATTACATTTGTCAATTTTAGAAAAAAAAAAAAAAAAAAATGGAAAAAAGAATTTTGCATATGTTGAGGTGATTTTCAAAGAAAAAACAAACCAACAACTACTGACTGTTCAAAAGGATGTATCATGCAGTTCTTGATACGGATTCACTATTACCAACAGTACAGCTACAGTGGTTCATTGTTTTCTAGTACTTGATTTAGTGTCAGAACATAAATGCCACTATCATCATTGTGTTACTTACATTTAAGCTGAAATTAACAGTGCTGCAGAGTGCGTTGGAAGCTTTAGAAAAGTAATGCAGACTGCACTGAGATAAAAGCATCATGCATTCATTAGGTAGCATTTTTCTACATTTGAGAATGAAAGTTATACCACCTTTTACAGCTATTACAGAATTTTTCATGTTAGAGTCTTAAATGGTAATAACACTCTCTCAAGATTCTGAAATTGCAGGCTGAGATGTACACAGTTTCTCTCACTTCCTCTCATCCTTTTAGAACTTTTAATTTTCTGTGAACGCAGAAGCTACTACAGAGACTCAAATACTTCATCATTATAGACACTTTCATGTCTTTTCCAGGCAATCTCAGACCATTTGCGGTTTATTCCCATGACTCACACAAAAGATTCTGCAGCACGTTCACATACAAAAACTGTAAAAGCTATTGATAAAGTAATAGCTTTTGCCAGTCTTATAGTACATACTACACTTTTCTCAAATCACTGAGTGAGAGCAACTCTCTAAGCAGTTCTCAGCTATCCAAGATTGATGTCCAAATACTCAAAGGGGTTTCTTTTTTAAAACTTCATTTAATTCTCTCAAATGTTTTTGAATCACATTGCCTGTTGGGATATAGGTTTATTCACTTAGATCCTTTAACTATTACACTTGGGGGAAAAAAAAATAAATTGGTTTTGCTACACTGACCGTGAATCCAGCTGAAAACACTGAAGCTGCATTTCCTGCCATAAGCTATTTTCTCTCTTAAAACAAAAAACTCCAATTTAGCCCTCATGATTGAGTGGCTTTCCATGTTAAGCAGTGTACAGCATGAAAAAAGCCACAAACATACCTCTCCAGCAGTCTGAAGTATATTTTCTTGTACCTAGTGAAAAATACAGTTTCCAAGTTCTCTTAGATCCTTTGACTTCCTTATCAAGTGTGTAGGTATTGTGGCCCCTTCAATACAGTTAAAAAATGTGATCTCAGAAGACAACGGATTTTAGTCCCTACACTTATGGCTCAAATACCAAGTGATAGTCTAAAATGTATCATTGATTCACTAAGACCGGTGTCCATTTTACAACGTTAGTCAGTGTCCACAAGATTCTATTTTAGAAATAATATTAGGCTCTACAAAACTTTTGGCCACCATAAATCAAGGCTGTTTGAGTCCTTTAAGTGCAGTAGAATCACATCTTTAATTCCTCTGATACCATTAAACTTAAAATTATTTTGTTATCATCAGAAGTATATATCACTTATCAGTATATATCACAATTTCAGAAGCATTGATTTCACATAGATCATATAATAGCAATGTATTACTCACATTATTTTCTATTAACTCATATTGTTGGTGCCTGAATACTTTGCAAACACTTTTAAAGTATATAAACTGAACTTCAGGCTGAACATGGAATTGACACTGACTGAAGGTCACAAATTGTGGATTTGTATTTCTGTACAAGGGATGTATAGAAGATAGATGTATGTTTCTATCTTCCCAAGCATATTTGCAGAAGAGTCCAAATCTACCATAAGATTGAAGTTGTCTGTTACTATTTTCAGATAACACTAGGACAGAACAAATATAACATGGAAGTTTTCATGGGAGGTACACACATTTTAAACATGGTTTGACATGCAGGGCCATACATGCTAGAGATGACAAGATTTGCTGGTGTTTCTGTAGGTCTACAACAGAAAAGGTAAGTTAATCTGGTCTTGAGGGCATTATTTAGAAGACTTTCTATGTTGCTAAATAATAAGAGTCAGAAATAAACCCATGGCCATAAGTCCATGAGGAATCAGTTGGGTTTTATCTACACTGCCCAGGGATGTAGCATATTTACTTTGCAGACAGTGGGCTTCATTTCCTAACTCTAACTCCTTCAGATTGCCCTTGCCCAGAAATACACAGGCAATGAGCCCAGAGCCGGGGAGTGACATGAGAAAACAACGGGGAAAGTGACTATTTACTGCACAAATCCATCCACTAGCCTTCTGCCATTAACGTGGAACTCAAATATTCATGGTCATGGTTACAGAGTGCTTCTGTGATAAAGAAGACATGATGAAAACAGAATTACTATACAAAGTCATGCTAAAATTCCCACAGCATCTTTCTAATATTAACCAAAAGGGGATATCTAGAAAAGTGGTCTGGTTAAACAGTCCAAGACTAGGAAATTATTGAAACAAGAACTGACAGTTACGAATGTTTGCACCTTTTGTTTTTAAATTTAAAGCTACTTTTTTTTTCTACCTTTTGTACCCTTTCTTCTATTCCACACATCTACCAGGTTGAAATACTTTACTAAATACATTTCTTCCTTACAGCTATGGACAAAAGTAAATACTGGTTAACACTAGTCACATTGAATGTGAGTACAGTATAAGAATCTGTAGACACTGGAGCAAAAATGCACACAAAAAAAATAATAAATATGTGAGGTGCAAACAGAATAAGTGGCCTCCAAAGGTCACAATAGAAGTTCCTGTAAGCACAAGAAATAAAACTTAGACCTTCTGGTCCAATGCTTTTATCATAAGATCATCACAAAAGGATAGTCATCTCTGGTTAACACTGCATGCCCTATTCCCATTTGTACCATATTCTCTGGATGGCAGCTATTGACTGTTAAAAAGCAACCTAAAACCCCTTTATTACAGCAATAAGCCAAAATTTCATACACATAAAGCTGAATTAAGATCTTTATTGCAAGTCCACCTCTATTTAATAGCTTCACAGAGCAAATTTATAAATGTTATTGTCTTGAGAC
Organism: Chaetura pelagica; assembly: GCF_000747805.2. NCBI lineage: Eukaryota > Metazoa > Chordata > Aves > Apodiformes > Apodidae > Chaetura > Chaetura pelagica. The sequence goes on along the minus strand of NW_009953761.1, from coordinate 6,640,951 downwards.
TCCTTTGTCTGTATAATTTTTATTGTAGCCCTGCCTCTGACGTTCAAAGTGTTTGTTCTGTACCAGTGAGGAAAAGTAATGTTACATCTTTATTGCACATACATAAGTTTAAACTCTTAGATGAAGTTTTTTCAGAGTAATTCTTCAAATGACAGAAATGCAAGTGCAGTCTAGCCATTGAAGCCAAAATGTGAAACAGGGAGTCATGTGTCCTAGCTCTGTCCTTAATCTCTACTTTTGAAGTAGGAATAATTCTTCTGCACCTCTTGAGAGTATTACAAGGGCAAATACTACTCATAAAGTTGATGGAGATCTCTGCAGAAAAGTGACTATATGGAAGAAAAATGTTATTAGGGCGTTTCTTTTATATTCAAGTTAAGGTTTGTCCACATGAGGATACTATTTTGTGCTGAGCTGTGATATGCTAGTCAGAATGAAAAAAATGTTCCACAGTCATTTCTATGGCTAGATTGTTTAATGTAAATGCAGTACTACATAGGGTTACACAATTCACAATATTCTGTACAGGTATCTTGGGATAATCAGATTGGGGTTCAGATATCAGTCATCTGGATGGCTACAAACAAGCTAGAAACCCTATCTTTTAATTCCCTGTCAATGGAAATGAATGGGTACTTTTGAGACATAATCCATATACTCCTTTTAATCATGTCTAAATTATAGTGAAATGAATCCATCATCCTGAGTGCTTTCCTGTGAAAGGAATATAGATAGACTGTTCAGATACTAATGTTTGCACTGGCATATTTCTCAGATTAATTCTGCCTTTCACTGTGCGTATTAATGGACCACAGTCCTTGAGTGACAAGTTGAATTCTCAAATTTTGACGATTCTTTGCTTCCCTGCTCTACTGCACATACTCTTCTGTTCTTGCTGATATAGATCACGATTTTTAACTTCCAGTAGGGAAAATGAGACTTGTGGCAAAATATTTCTCATGTTAAAGTGAGTCACTGTCAGTTCAGATAAAGAGATTTGGCAATAGTATCAATGGTTGCCTGATAGCGTCAAGAAAATGAGAAGTGATATTACAGGTCAGCAGCTTATGAAGCTGTGTCAATGGATCACTCTGTGATTCAACCACAAAAGCAAAGCTTTAGCGTTCCTGGTGCTGGAGAAAACATTCCACACCAATGAGCATTGCTTTGATATCAACTCTATTTCTAATAATTTGAGAGCAGAACTATGGCTACAGTTCAAACTTTTTATGGGCTAATTTCTCTGAGAAAAAGATTGATCTATGTCAATGGATATAGAATACCAAGAAAACACCTACCATTTTTGTGGAGCTTTGTGCACATCTCATTTCAGAACTGTGGGTCAGCATGAAACTCTATATATTTATAAAAATGTGGCCATCAATCATCATATTATGAACATTACTGTAAACATCTGATCTAAACTACCAAAGCTTTCCAGCAATGACTAAAACATTATCCAGTCCTGACTTCCTGTAAAGATTTTAAAGTTTGTCATTTCTCAGTGGCTGTGAATAGCTTTGCATAGATTTCTGATTCCAACATTGCACAGGACAACAATGAGAACCCACATGCTTATTTCTACCACCTCTCTTCATTCAAAATTTGGTTTACCACATTGGCAGTTTTGCCATTGTTATTCAGAGTTTGTTATGAAAGGATTCAGGATGTCAACTGACATCAGTTTTATTTAACTTTGGAAGTATATTTGTTTCCAGGCATTATGGATGTTCGTACTGTTGAAATTATTTCATAATTTTAGATAACCCCATTTTTCTTACTTGACCTATGAAGCTTTTTTATCACACAATATTTAGTAATTGTTTATTACTATTTTACTCTGACTTCAGCTCTGTAGAACACTAATCACCTAACCCCTCTCTATAACCAGTAAGGAATAACATCCCAGGCTAAAATCCCCAGGTGGGATGAACTGCCCTCTGCAGTTCTAATTCTAGTTAAACTTTATGAATTTCCACTTGGATTACCAAAAGAAGCTCTTTATCTCTTTCCTAAACTGACATCAAGTGACTGTAAAGGGTGCATTTGGCAGACTAAGGGGAAGCTGCTACTGCCTTGTGCTCAGTGTTACTTGTTTTGTGCCATGACTGTACACTATATACTCCAAATTACTAAAGGGGAAAAGTGAAAGAGCTTCCTGTGAACCCTGGAAGGTGCAAGAAATCAGGTTCTTAAAATGCAGTGAAGAGTTAAAACAACTCTCCCTCCAGGTCACAGATGCCAAATACCCAGTGTTTTTATTCTGAGGACTAGAGTTATTTTAACAGTTTTAACACTTTATTCATCTGGCTATGAGGGGCTTTTTTGCATTATATTCTATTCTGTATTTAATTCAAATTCCATGTGATAACTCATTAACAATTTCATCAGTATTTGTAAGAAATGTCGCAAATAGTATTCAGTCAAAAAACTTCTTTCATGTGTAAGAGCTGGAATGGCTTGCATGACTGGACTGCTGCAAAGGAAGGATGCAAGATATTTAGGAAGGACAGCCTGGGAAGATGAAGAGGTAGAGTAACCTAGGGTTACTGGTGGACAGTAATTTGAACATGAACCAGCAATATGCCCTAGCAGCAAAGACTGTCTTGAGGCTGCATTAGGCAGAGCATTGCCAGCAAGAAGAGAGAGATGATTCGTCCTATTTATTCAGCTCTGAAGAGGCCACACCTGGAGTGCTGGGTCCTCTTACAGATTCCCTAGTACAGGAGAGACATAGACATACTGGAGACAGTCCAATGAAGGGCAACAAAGATAATTAAGGGTCTGGAGCATCTCACATGTGAGGAAAAGCTGTTTAGCCTATAAGATAAAAGGCTCAGGGGAGATCTTTTCAAAGTACATAAATACCTCCAGGGAGAATACGAAGAGGATGGAGCCAGATTGTTTTATGTGGTGTCCAGTGACAGGACCAGAAGAAATTGGCATACACTAAAACACAGGACATTCCCTCCAAATATCAGGAAACACTTCTTCATTGTAAGGGTGACTGAGTACTGGCACAGGTTGCCCAAGGAGATTATGGAGTTTGCATCCTTGGAGACATTAAAAAAAAATCTGAGCTTGGATCTGGCCAGTTGTTCTCTACGAACATACTTGAGCAGAAGAGTCTGGCAAGATGACCTGCAGAGGTCCCTTCCAACCTCATTTATTCTGGGATTCTGTGAGCAGTTCTTCTGGAACTTTCTATAAATGGATATTTTGTTTCTTGTGATATTTCACTGTAGCTGTAGCTCAGTGTGTTTTTTTCCTTATCTGTTGCTTAATAATTCATGAAAATAGCATAAATCTTAGATGACAATTTCAGAGAGATTTCTTTTGAGTGTTTCATGAAATATTTCATGAGTATGGCTATGAAATTTCATGAACTTTCTTATGCTTGAAGAAAAAAATATATCATCAAACATTTTATTAATGTTTCCAGACTATTACCCAAGTTTTTTATGGAAATTATGATTTTTTTTTAATTATTTTTTTTTTTAATATGCAGCTTCTCAAAATAAAGCACCAAAGCACAAACATATGAATCTCCACAGGTATCTTTAGATGGCAGATCGACACAAATAAAGTGACAGTGTAAATACATTCAAGAACCTTCACAACTGTACACATTGTCAGAAGGTCTGGAGGATGCACTGGAGGGTAGAAAATGTAACACCCATCTGTAAGAAAGGCAAAAAGGAGGATCCAGGAAAACTATAGATCTGTCAGTCTGACCTCGGTACCAGGGAAGGTCATGGAGCAGATCATCTTGAGTGTTATTAGAAGACATATAGAGGATAACCAGGGGATCAGGCCCAGTCAGCGTGGGTTTATGAAAGGCAAGTCCTGTCTGAGGAACCTTATCTCCTTTTATGACCTGATGACCCAACTATTCGACAAGGGAAAGGCTGTGAATATTGTCTATCTGGACCTCCATAAAGCATTTGACACAGTTCCCCATAGAACTCTAATAAAAAAAACTGGCTGCTCATGGCTTCGATAAGCATACAGTCTGCTGGATCAAGCACTGGTTGGACAGTGAGGCCCAAAGAGTGGTGGTCAATGGAGTCAAATCCAGCTGGCAGCCAGTCAGAAATGATGTTCCTCAGGGCTCAGTGTTGGGACTGTTTCTGTTTAACAGCTTTATTTATGATCTTGATAAGGACATAGAGTGTATTATCAGTAAGTGCAGATGACACCAAGCTAGGTGGGAATGTTGATCTGCATGAGGATAGGGAGGCTCTACAGATAGACTTGGGTAGATTGGACCATTGGGCTAAAGTTAATGGTTTGGGCTTCAACAAGGCCAAGTGCCAGGTCCTGCACTTGGGCCACAACAACCGCATGCAAAGCTACAGGCTTGGGGAAGTGAGGCTGGAAAGCGTCTGGCAGAAAAGGACCTGGGGGTCCTAATTGACAAGAGGCTGAATATGAACCAGCAATGTGCCCAGGTGGCCAAGAAAGTCAATGGCATCTTGGCTTGTATTAGAAATAGCATGACCAGCAGAAGTAGAGAGGTGATTGTCCCCTTGTTCTCAGCACTGGTGAGGCCACACCTGGAGTATTGTGTCCAGTTTTGGGCACCTCAATTCAAGAGTGATACTGAGGTGCTGAAGCGAGTACAGAGGAGGGCAACGAAGCTCGTGAAGGGCCTAGAGAATAAGTCTTATGAAGAACACTTGAAGGAGCTGGGAATGTTTAGTTTGAGAGCGAGGAGGCTGAGGGGAGACCTCATCACTCTCCACAACTACCTGAAAGGTAGTTGAAATGAGAGATGGATGGATGGATGGATTGATTGATTGATTGGCAGAAATCACTCCCTGCCAGTCAACCTGAGCGACTGACAGAACTCCCAAGCTACGAAGGAACCTGGCTGACATGACAGCTGTCACAACTGTGGTGGGGTTGTGGAGATCAGGTTAGAAGTCACATGTGAGTCTTTGCAGAAGCTGTTTGTACTAAAAAAAAAAGGAAGAACAAGACCACTCAGACCAGAAGTATACTTTATTTACCCATGATATACGTCAGATATAGCTCAGGAAGGATCCAGTCCAACCTCCTACTCCAGATAGGGTCTGCTATGCACAGACCACATTGCTCAGGGCTTTAACCAGTCAGGTCATGAAAAACCTTCTAAGGATGAAGAGGGAACAACACGTTCATTATTTTCTGTCCCCATGGTGAGAAAATTTCTCCTTGTGTTCTGCATGAATCTTCTTTGTTTTAGTTTGTTCCCACTGTTTCTTGTCCTTACACAATTCAGAACTGTGAAGAGCCTGAATCCATTCTCTCAGTACCTTTCTCAGAGGTTTCGGGTGAAAGCTGTTAGATGCCTCCTGAAATCTTTTCTTTTCCAGGTTCAACAAGATGAGCTTTTTCAGTCTCTCCTCACAGGGAACATGCTCCAGAATATTAGAATATTAGAAATTATAACTGCATATTCAGGTTAAAAGAAAGAGAAAATTAAGGATAATTTTCTATCCTGTGCGATGTTTAAAGTAAAATTATTGTATTTTTGCAATTAATGCTCAGAACTTCAGGGATTAAAAATATTCTTCACCACTTGCTCCTCTAGTGCCTTACTAGTTCTTTAAATCTTCATCTATATGCAAGCATAAGCTGTGAAACATTCTATCAAAAGAGTTTAGCTAATTCTGATAATGCTAGTCTATGTACCAGATAAACAAAAGAAAAACAGGTATTTTTATCCATAATACAAGATGTTTTCCAAGAAGAAAAAAAAATAAATAATTATCAGTTCTCCTTAACAGGGGAAGACAAACAGAAGAGATTTGGCTATAATACCAGACTTTTTCTCCATTTATAGATCTTCCAGGTATGTCTCCTTTTTCTGGGGTGATGTCCTCCACTGGGCAATAAACTGGGCAATGCAGTGGGGTGAAAGTCCCTCCCGCAGAATATTACACAGAAGCACAAGAAATAATAGTATATTTTAGTATTATAAGGATGTAGGTTAATGCCATTGATGCCAGGAACACACAAACATACACTCCAAATCTGGCTGCCATACAGTATTTATATAGGAAGGTGGTAAGCTGTCCATATGAACCTGAAAAATAAAGAAGTCACAAGGATATCTGCCATCGTCGCCTGCAAGATGCAAGCAACCAAGTGATAGAAGCAGGGCTGCTAAGCCTGGGCATGGTAGCAGAGCATCCGCACAAGCATTAGTCAATCCTAACAGTGAAGAGTAAAATTGATATTGAAGAGTTCAGGCTGCACACTCTGTCACTCTAACAATGTCAAAATATCGACACAGATTTTTTCTAAAGGAATGAATTAGGCTCACTAAGAATTAGACCACAACTGAAGCACAATTAGAGAACTATTTATTAAGCTGTGTGGCAGTAGAACTCAATCAGCTGCTTCTGCTTATCATTAGCTATCTGAGGAAACCATTAAGCAACATGCAGGAGAGTGAGCTACAGTTCTGAGTCACTTCCACTAAAATCATTAAAGGTTTCCTGGGGAAGGAGGATGATAATACAAAATTCTTATAGCTGTGAACTCACTGGAGAAACTAAAAATGAAAAAGCTCTAAGTAATGCAGAAGCAACTTTGTCTGGTTATGTCTCATTCCTAGTCATTGCACCTGGCACTGACTGTACTGATCTTGCACCTCTTCACAGCTGTTACTGCCAGTTCTTTAAAGGCTGCTCACAATATCCCAGTGCTGGAGACTCCAGCTTTATGGGCTATTTAACCTTTTCTGTTAAGTGAACAACAATAACTTTATGACCTTGATGTTTTTCAAGTGGACTAGTGCTTCTATTACATTAAAGAGTAATGGTTTTTACCTTTTTTGATGGCAAAACCCCTTCATCTGTTTTGTTTGTGTGTTTTTTTGTGTCCTGCATTGATAACATGAACAATATTCTCCCAATTCATTATTTTTTATTCCAAGCCTTTATGCTAGTTATCTTGTTCACTTTAAAAAAACAAATTCTCACATTCTCAGGTTAATTTTTCCTATCTCTAGACTCAATTTGTGATATTTTCATTATTTAAAATGTTGATAAACTTACTTGAGAGTTAAAATGCTAAGAATTGCATTTAACAAATTATGCTTTAATTGCTATTGGTACTGATTCAGTGAGGTAACTATAGGCTCTACATATTATGACTGTACAGTCTTGGCCAGTGACCTACTTTCTTAAAATATGCTTTGCATTAGTTGTTCAAAGCATCATGAATGCTCAAATTAATCAGGTAGGTAGTATGCAGGGGTGAGAGGGGAGGCAGTAACCCAGCTTTTCCTGACAGAGAACATTATGCTGCCAGAATAACTCCACCTTTCCAATATTTCCAATGCTTGTGAAGGTAAGTACAGCATGAAATTCATGCATATATGAGGGTTTCGTGAACAGAGATACTACTGCTGAGAAATGATAGATGACTGTTTAAATTTAGAAACTGGGAAGGCATTTAATTAAGATTTAGGACAGATGCTGTAAGTTAAACATCAGATGTTAGAAGCATTGTAAAACACAGCTGTAACAATCCTGTGATTTAACGTAGTGTTATAAGTAATCCTTGTCATCATTTAAGACACAACAAATTTTGCAGCTTTGGTCACAGAAGATAGATTAACAAAACTCTTGGCTTCCCTCAACTACTGATGTTTACACATTTTGGACATGCTGGGTCCAAAGGAGACTTCACAATATTTTTGGTTGGCTTTTGGTTTGAGATATTAAGAACTAAGTAATAATGCACTGAGGTACCAATTACATTACTGTACTGTGATTTATATGCCAAAGAATTATGTATGTCACTTTTAAATGAAAATCAGAAGCTATAATCTGAAGCAAGGCTCAACAAATCTCTTTGTTTTACCTTCATGGCATTAGTCTAAGACAGGAGAAGTTATTCAGTCACTAGCTTTTCACTCATTGTGCTAAATGATTATTTAAAAATTACTTAGATTTTTGCAATTTTTTTTCTGAAAATATATTTGCTTTCTAAAATGTGTCTACATATACATGTGCATAAGTAATTGAAACAGTGGAAGAAATAGTCACTCCATCTCACATTTACAGCTGAACAGTAAACTGCAGTTTAACTTAATATTATAAAGAAAAATGGGGTGCAGCTGTATATCTGGGGTACCCAGGCCACTGTTCTTTCTAAAAAATACACCTTTGAAATAGAAAGAGGTATAGTTCTTCTACACCTTTTAACTCCATGAAAGCTTGACTAGAATGACTAACATACATTCACAAAAATTAAAAGGCTGTCTATCTTCACTTACCTCCTTTCATCTTGCTGGAAAGAATATATAAGCTTATAAATAAACTCATTTTCCTTGTAAGGCACAAAAGAAGGACACATAAAAGCCATTATAAATTGTTGTACATACATTTTATGAGAATTTTTTATGCCCACTCACAGTAACTAGATGAAAAATCAGAAGCATACTGATGCTCCAGATTTTTTACTTACTTTTTTCTTTGTTGAACTGAATTTGTGTCTATTATAGCCCAATTTCTCCTACCTTACAATCATAAATAATTTGCACCATGTCAACATAACACCATGCTAGCTGCGTAGTAGTTGTTATATGCCACAGTCTCCCAGAGTGCAGGCAACTAAGATTGTTCATGTTGGATAAAATGCAGTAGATAAATTGGAGTAAGGCAGATTAGTTGCATAGTATCATATATTTCTAACCTGATATAATGTCATAAATCCACTCATGAGATCTTGAGTATAATGCTTTCATGCACACAGACACATAAAAACCATCACATTTCAAACCAGTTTGCTTGTAAATAGGTCTGAGTTGCTCTAGTGCAGTACACATATTGAAACATTTCTAGCATTTTTCCCTATAGCCTACTGCTGCTATTCTCTGAAGCTCTAGTTCTGCTCTAGGCCTACTGTCATGGAGAGTTATTCCAGCAACAAGGAGAACTTTGTATCAACTTTGTAAAAAGGGGCAGGTGCATGAGGACATATGTAAGGATATTTTAAGGTCATATAGAAAGAGAATTAGAGATGCAAAAGCTCAGCTAGAACTTAAACTAGCCATCTCTGCAAAGGATAATAAAAAATGTTTTTATAGATATGTTAATAACAAAAGAAGGGTCAGAGAAAATCTTAATTCCTTATTGGGTGGGGGGGGGAACTTAGTAATGGAGGACAAGGACAAGGCTGAGGTGCTTAACACCTTCTTTGCCTCAGTCTTTCACAAAAAGAATAGCTACCCTCAGGACAGCTGGGCTCCTGAGTTGGTAGACAAGGATAGGGAGCAGAATCTCCCTCCTGCAATCCAGGAGGAAGTAGTTAGGGACCTGTTGTGCCACTTAGATCCCAGCAAGTCCATGGGTCTAGATGGGATTCATCCTAGAGTGCTGAGGGAGCTAGCGGAAGAACTGGCTAATCCGCTCTCAATCATTTATCACCGGTTGTGGCGAAATGGGTAGGTCCTAGGTGACTGGAGGTTGGCCAGTGTGCTGCCCATCCACAAGAAGGGCCAGAAGGAGGGTCAAACTATAGGCCTGTCATCCTGACCTCAGTGCCTGGCAAGATTATGGAGCAGATCATCCTGAGTGCCATCAAGCAGCATGCAGAAGACAACCAGGAGATCATGTCCAGCCAACATGTGTTTAGGAAAGGAAGGCCCTGCCTGGCCAATGTGATCTCCTTCTGTGACTGGGTGACCTGCCTAGTGGATGAGGGGAAGGCTGTGGATGTGGTCTACCTTGACTTCAACAAGGCCTTTGACACAGTTTCCCACAGCATCCTCCTGGAGAAGCTAGCAATCCACAGCGTGGACAGGTGCACCCTTTTCTGAGTCAAAAACTGGTTGGATGACTGGGCCCAGAGAGTGATGATGAGTGGAGCTGCATCCAGCTGGTGTCTGGTGACCAGCGGTGTCCCCCAGGGATCAGTACTGGGCCCAGTCTTATTCAACATCTTTATTGATGACCTGGATGTGGGGATTGAGTCCGCTTTCAGTAAGTTCATAGATGACACCAAGCTGGGGGGAGTGTCAATCTGCTGGAGGGTATGAAGAAGCTGCAGGAGGACCTGGACAGGCTGTGTCAATGGGCCGAAGCCAATGACATGAAATTCAACAAGACCAAGTGCAGGATCCTACACTTTGGGCACAATAACCCTAGGCAGTGCTACAAACTGGGGGAAGAGTGGCTGGAGAGCAGCCCAGCAGAGAGGGACCTGGGAGTACTGGTTAACAATCGGTTGAACATGAGCCAGCAGTGTGCCCAGGTGGCCTGGAAGGCCAATGGCCTCCTGGCTTGTATCAGGAATAATGTGGCCAGCACGAGTAGGGATGTAATTCTCCTCCTGTATACAACACTGATGAGGCTTCACCTCGAGTACTGTGTACAGTTCTGGGCCCCTCACTTCAAGAAGGATGTTGAAGTGCTGGAGCGGGTCCAGAGGAGAGCAACAAGGCTGGTGAAAGGACTAGAGGGAAAATCTTATAGGGATAGGCTGAGGGAGCTGGGGTTGTTTAGCCTGGAGAAGAGGAGACCCAGAGGGATCCTCATCACTCTCTTCAACTACTTGAAAGGAGGTTGTATTCAGGTGGGGGCTGGGCTGTTTTTCCAGGCAACTAGAAACAAGACAAGAGAGCATGGCCTCAAGCTGCTCCAGGGGAGGTTTTGGTTGGATATTAGGAAGTATTTCCTCACGGAGAAGATGACTAGACATTGGAATGGACTTCCCTGGGTAGTGGTAGAGGCACCATCCTTGGATGTGTTCAAGGAAAGGCTGGATGTGGCACTTAGTGCCATGGTCTAGCTGATGTGGTGGTGTTGGTCATAGGCTGGACTTGATAATGTTAAAGGTCTTTTCCAGCCTTGGTAATTCTATGATTCTGTGATAACTTGATCATCATCTGGTGCAGCACCACAGCTCCCTTCTAGAACTATATTAAATTTCTTGTCATCATACAGACTTTGTGACACATTAACCAGAGATCATGTTCTTGATTAATTGGGGTTATGACTTATTGACCAGTATGTTGGACGAGTGCCAAAGCTGTGCAGTGACCTGGGACATACTCCTCTGTAACTGAGTATGCAGAAATGGGAAGCTGAAGTGTCCTTGTTCTGCTGTTACTGACTTTCATATGACTGTCAAAATACGAAAGGACTGCTGGCAGAATTTCTTTGTTGCACATTTTTTGCTACAGTATTTTAACTTAACACGGTCATAGACGTCATCCTAATTCAGGGGTGCCCAGTTTTCAGTGCTAAAATGTGCACTGAAGAGTAAAGTCTTGGACTAACTCACTTATATATGCTTCTAAAAATCAAATAAAACAAGTATTATTACTTTTTTTTTTTCCTCAGTGTTTTCCCTGACAGGAAAACAGAAAAAAAAAAAAAAAAAAAGAAATAAAAAAAGCCAAACCAAAAAAGCACCTTTTTTTCTTTATTTTGTGTATTCTCTTTCCTGTTCCCAGTATTTATTACAGAACTAGAATTATGTATGTTTTCATTTTTTTCCTCCGTTTCTGTTGCCTGATTACATGTCAATCAATTGATTCAGTAATTCTGAAAGCCAAGTAACTGCTTACCCGTAAGTAACCAACAGTGAAAAATTAAGGTTAAATTCCTGTAATACTAAAGAGGAAACTGAGCAGTGTGGAATGTATTTTCAAAATCTGACATTTAGCTTTCATAGTGTTATTTTCAAAACAATTACACTTCTCAGAAAAATGTCTGTCAGGCTTAGAAGTGCTAATTCAAATTTTAAAAAAATTTAAAAAGTTTTAGTTCCCTTTTTTTCCATATCTACACTGATTTGTTGCAAAAATACTGGGCAATCTGAAGTATGTTACTATTCTCTGGTATTGTGTTAGTTCAGAGCACACTGGTGTGCTTTTTGGAAGGGGTGATGCAGAGCTGGCAGCATTGGCACCAGCTGACCCACCAGTCCTGAGCAACATTCTCTGCCAAGAACATTCAGGGTGCCTGAAAGCACTGTGTGTCTGATACCAATGAAAGTTTACTTTTAAAAACTCGAAAATCTATCGGTTATTTATACCAAGAGTGAATACCATGTTTTCTATTTAAGCAAAGCTTCTTGCAAATGCCTCTCAAGTATTTTTTAAGCATTTCTCGCCTGACAAGTTTGTGACTTCCTGTAGTGGAGCAAATTGGGCACAAACAACAAGGAGCCCTAAATCCAGATGATTATGCTTTCTGTTGCTACGTAGCTTTATTGGATATTACACAGTCTGGTAATTTTCAAAAAGTTAGTTATTGAAAAGTTAGTAAGAATAACCACAAATTCATGAACTGTGAAGCTGATGCATTGAAATAAATCACATTAATTTTGCACTACATTTGAAAACTGTCAGATAAATCCTCAGAATGTGATAATAAAAAAAACAGTAGAAACATGACAACTTACACAATGAATGAAGCTTTTAAACAGAAATAAATGAGTCAATCAAAAATACTTGAAAGTTTACAGATGACATGCTTTGTGAGCTGTCAAGAAAGACTGAGTTCTAACAGTTATTCTTTCACTGAAGGAAAAAAAAAAATGAGTTAATATCAGCTTGGTCCAACCAGTAACCAATGTAATGCAAATTAGTTTAAGAGACAACTTAGTTAAGCCAGTCAGTTCTATCTGTAGAGTCAGAACCTAGGTTTTAACTGCTGAATAAAAGAGGTCAAAGCTAATGGGCACTGACTTGCTTTACATCATTTACGACCTAAACCTTTCTAAAAGTAGTTTTCTCCTGGAGAAGGCTTTGTGGAGCAATCCAGGGACTACAGTAAAAATTAAGCAGTCTGGACCACCTTTATTTTAGACTGAGACATATTATTAGTTCAAGTCTGCCCTCAAAATGGACCTAATTATTTTTTAAAATATGCTGTTACTAAAACCAGGATAGGAGCTAATTTCCTGGGTTTTGGAGCTGCAACTAAATTGTGTACACTTATAAAATTATCCTGTCAAATGAGCATCACTGAATTATGGTAATCTTTGTGCGTGATTTCAACTGATAAACAAGGTAATAAAGAGCTTTTAAATTTAAACTAAACAGATGTGTACTTAAGATCAGTAAATAGCTGGTAACTGGTTGCCAGTTGTACACCCATCATCATAAATTCACTTAAATTAGATATCCTTAAAACAAAAGACCACTTTTTTAAGTTAAACTCATTTTAAGCTAAACAAATTTAATTTGCTCACATTTTACACTATTTGAGTTGAGCCTTTGAAACATTTCTAATTCAGAAAAAAATTTACACTACACCCTGACCTTGTATGTACCTTTATTCCAGATGTTGAGCTGTTTGGCCATGTGGTGTTTGTGCATTGGTACATCAGTACCTTCCATTTTGCCCAGCTCCCCTGTGAAGATGCAAAATATCTAATAAAATTCAACAAGTGTCATTCAGATGTCATGACTCTAGTATCTACTTCCGAATTTCTGCTTCCAGTTTTCACTTACTACTATTTAAATATATTTCAGCATTTGGACAGTTAGTTTATGTGATCATGAACAAGATTCAAAAAGACACATTGTGGATACCACAACTGTCTAAACCTGACAATTAGATTCCCTTCCCAGGCTATAAAGAGAAAGTCTCTTTTAGGATATAGGTCATCTAACATAAGTCTTCTGTATTAGGGTAAGATTCTATATCACCTAGGCTTTTGCCTGTATAATTACTCAAGTACTGAAAGCTTTACAAATGTACAAGGTGCTACTATCTTGGATAAGCTGACCATCACAGCAACTATCTTAGAAATATGCAGACTGGAGGGAGGTTCAGACTTCTCCTAAAGAGATTAACCTGCTGTGTGCACTCACACTCACCAGTACACAACAAGGCATTGAGTTCAGTACAAAGCATATCTGTTCATACCATTTTCATTCAAAAATGTGGAAGGAAGTAATTTCAGTTCCCAACCTTTATAAGACACATGTGATTGTGGCATTTTCTTGAACACCAAAGACCTGAAAGTAAAGATCAGTCTGCCATTTTTTCTGTGCCTTCTGTGGAAATGCAGCCATTGAGCCCAGCAAAATTCTCCAACTATGGAAATTTTGTAAATACCAGATACAGACTCAAGAAAGGCCATGTTTACACACTTCCATCACCCTCCGTGACAGTGAATTTTAATCCCTGTTCCTAAGTGCCACTGGTCCATTTTAAACCATAGCCACACCTATGAACAGTGAGGCAGTAAAGGACATTTTCTATTCTCTTATTTCCCCAGCAAATGTATTACTTCCCTGTCTACTCTTTTAATAATGAGTATTTTCAGATTAAACTTTCAAAAAAGGGGATTTAACTAATCTGTTGCAGTCAAAAATATGACAAATAATTTAAAAAAAAAAACAAACAACAACAAGAAAAGTGTGGTTAATGTTAATATCAGATGGGCATAAATGATGGGCAATGCTGTTAATATCAGCATTGCATAAAAGGCTTTAATTTTCAAAGAATGTGAGCACTGCAGACACATACCACTCCCCAGCCTTTCAGGTTGTCCAGGTAAAGCTATCTCATCCCTTCCTTTGTGTTCAGGGTTAGGCAAAAACTACTCCTTTCCTACAGGAGACTTATGGAACCCACTTCCACAGCACAATGGCTGTCAGATCTGTGGAGGGAATCTGCATTTTCTTGCATAGTTCACAAATTGTCCTCAGCAATTGCTAGTTGATTGTCAAGCACTTTCTCTGTAGGTCATCAGAACAAAGCAAATGGCTGCTACATGGTAGGATTTCAGCCAAGAAAGGAGCTCACGAAGGCATGGCTCTCTTAAGATGAATGAGTAAGTCAAGTGCATAACAGTGAACATTAGTAATGCAGTTTATGATAGCTTCCAAAAATCTTCTTGTCAGTTACCATGTTTGGTGGGCTACACTGTTGCCTGCAGTCTGATGGGCTCCTGCTCCAACATGAATGAGAACAATATTAAAACCAAAACTGAGCTAAGATGCTCCATAATACTGCTAAGTAAAGAGTGAAATATATTTACTGACTGGAGAATACGGAACTTGTTATCTAATTAAATCTATTGATAAATATAATTGAACATAAGAATTTGCAGTAGCATTCCACTTTTTCTGAGTTACCTGATCAGGTATCTCAAAGGAAGTTATTAATTCTATACTTTTATTAATTACAGGGCAAATGCATCAACTGAGAACTAATGCAACAATTGGAGGAGGGCTCAATTTACTACTTAATCAATCCTCTTTTAACTCTCAGTCTGGCTGGGTGTGCCAGACTAGGAATCATTATCATAAAACTGACTGGGGGAAAAGAGAATAATTTCTGTCAGCAGCTCTGTCTGGTTGATGACTAGGTCAAAACAGATAAGAGAAATGGGAAGGACTGGAAAAAATATAGCAAAATCCATCTTCCCCTGTAGTGTTCTGCAGTTTCCTTACAGATGTGTTTCTGAAACACAGAGGCTGTTTAATTTAATAAATATTAAAAATTTATGTTCCTGAATTATGCTTTTCATGGAGAATGTAAAACCCAAGCCAAATGGTTTAAGTTTTGTTCACTGTTTTTGTTAACAGACTCTTACAAGACTCCAGAGGTTAATAAATGCACTAACATGCAAGGATTAGAAGCTAATGGTAAATAAAACCTTGGTAAAATGAGCTTAGGAAGTAATAGCATTAAAAATCAATGGTTCCTTCAAAAGAGATGAATGGAACCACTTAAATTATTCTGCCATTACAAGGTTTCTTATCTTAACCAATTAAGGATAGAATAAGAAAATTAGATTATTAACACAAAGGCCCACAGATGTGTGTAATTATAGTAAGTTTTTTTTATAGATACTGGTGGGAGCGAGAATAGAACCATTTAGATGTAGAGGAATACAATTTAACTCCTTAAAACCTTCCTATTGCATCCTAAAACTGTCACTTTCATTTGCATAAGGACAGAGGGAGATAATCATCAAACCTTGTTGATGAACAAATTATGTAGATTTGGGGTCTTCTGAACATCAAAGTTAATTTTAAAATCATAAAATTATTTCATACAGCAAAATGATAGCAATATTGGCTGCTCTGTTGTGGTTTATATCCTTGCCAGGAAAATCACAAATACTGAAAAAGGGTGCCTCCTGTTCTCTTCAGCAGATCACAGAATAGAATCATAGAATCATCCTGGTTGGAAGGGACCTTGAAGATCATCAAGTCCAACCATAACCTAAATCCCCCTACCATAACCTAATTTATCCGTTCAGTGCTTAAATCATGTCCCTAAGTACTATATCTACATTTCTCTTAAATACTTCCAAGAATGGTGACTCCACCACCTCCCTGGGCAGTCTCTTCCACTGTCCAACCACTCATTTGGTAAAGAAATTCTTTCTAAAATCTAGTCTAATAGACTCATAGAACCATTCTGGTTGGAAGGACTCTTGAAGATCAAGTACAACCATAGCTGTGCCATCTTTGGAAGACTTCTGACTATACTACACCAAAAGAGATTCTGACCAAATATTAATTTATATATTTTCATCATTATCATTGCTAGTAGAAACTGGAGGAATAACAGGTTAAAAAAAGTTCTTACCTAAATGCGGTTTAATGATCCATTCAAGAACCTGAGAACAATGGACTAGTCGGTGTGGAACAGGAGAAAAAGTAAAGGGGGGAAAAAAAATATATTATTTGTTGCAGAAATGGATAGATAGACAATAAGGGATCAAATAAAATTTTACAAGTCTCCACTTAAAGGGAAAAAAAAAGGCAAAAATATATGTGGACTTACTTAAAATGGTTGAAGATGGCAAATTCTGGTTTTCAGTGGCAATCCACAAACTTGGGCTGATAATAGACACTGTGAAAGGAAAAGATATAGGGATACTAAGACTATGTAACCTACAATTTCAGCTAGTAGAGCTTAAAGACTGTTTCTATCATTATATCATGGAATCACATTTTTATAATGTTTTTGCAAGACAGTTCATTTTTTAACATCAGGAAGATGAAATGACTACCTGTTGTGGTTGGTTTTTTTTTTCTCTAGATAGAAGGATAAGTGACATGTCTTCTCAAAGAAAATGGGTACTTTCACACAGTTACAACCTCAGTATATCTTGTTTAGAATGATGGAATCATTATAATGTAAATATAAGTCTTACAGAGTTAAAGCTATGTCTCTTCCTATTTCTCAGTTTCTTTATAATGTATTAAAACATAAAGACCAGATTTTCGTTTTAAAAAAATCAGTGTGATTCTAAGTCTTTCATTGCTTAATTAGTTGCAAAGCTTGGACAGAAAAAGGAAAGATATAAAATATGTTGTAATATGGTCCACCTGTATAACCCACCCAGCCATGCTCTGCAACTAACAATAGATCCTTCTTTTCCATGCATGTCTAGAGATACCCATTTTGAAGCCATAACTTCACTTTCATTCACAAAAATTAATTATTTCTATTTTTAAGTTACATTTAATAAACCTGAAGACTGGGATCTTTCTGAGTAACCAAGAAGAAATGTACAAAGTTCATCAAACTGAACAGTTTCTCAAGTCTCTACAGTGTTCCTAACTATAGAAATAGTAAAAATCTTTCAAATTGTATGTATTTCCTTTATTCCCAGACACCCTAGTTCTCTTCCTGGAAATAATGGCAACATAAGCAAGCTATCTTGTCTTATACAGAGGTTGAGGTATCAAAGTTAGGAGCTCACTTAACTTGTTTTTTCTTGCAAATGGAAAATGAAATTGTTGCAAGAGATTATTCAGTGCTCTGAGACTGAATTCCTCATCATTAAGATGCTTCTGTTTGATGTACAGGAAGACTATACAATTAATACATGCCACATTTTCAACAAGTACCTCAGATAAGTGCCTAAAATTAGACAGAATAAATATAGACATGGGCAATCTTCAATAGGATATAAAAATAGAACACAGAAAAAGAGTGTTTGGGAAAACTGTAATCTAATTAAACTTGAAGGATTTTTTTCAGACATACTGTATGTGGATTAAATAAACTGTGTGAATAACTAAAATGACTTAAAAATTCAGAATCAGGGAGAAGTTACAACTCAAAAATTAATATGTTCAGACTAAATATTTTATTATTTTTATATAAAGTATAGAGGTAAACTCAACTTATTTACCTACTTATTTACAACAAAAAATATTTGACAGTTAATCATTTCATGTAAATAAAATTGTGTGAAACCATTTTGTATTGCAGTATTTTCCAAATTTTTCCAGGTAGTTTACACCCTTGGGTAGACTGACCAATAAGTGTGGCTATAATATATCCTTCCTTGGAAATGCTGAGCTTTTGTCTTGATTTTCCAAGACAAAGCAATCTCCTGTGCTGCAAAACAGCAGCAAAGTTATTAAAGTGAAAGGCTCACGTTAATCTAGGCAATTAATTTCTTTACATGTACCTTTGTTTAGCATGAGTGGCATGTTAGTAAAGCACCAATTGTCTGAAAATTAGAAAAAAAACCTTGGATTTCCTGGGAAGAAAACCAGCAATGTTCAAAGTACATGCATTACTTCTTTTCTTCCTGCCTCTATCCTATCTACTGCTTCTTGGTAAAAATAGAGTTGCTGCAGTAGTAGCATCTGTGAAAGCCAAAAGGCAATTGGTTTCCTTTTTAGCAAGAGACTTAAAAGCAGGAACCAAGTCATTGGCTGACACACTGATGAATGTGGAGGGTGGTGACAGGCCCAGAACCACCTTGTTGGTCAACAAGGGAAGTAAAGGAAAGATCTTGTAATCAAGCAGTCAAACAGTTAAGAACTATATGAAAGGGACAGTTTGTAGAGGTCTTAGAGGGGAAGCAGGCATACAAAATTGAAACATTGAGGACTAGAAACGAACACATGCATATCTTTTTTTAGAGTTTGTTGCCACTTTGTCAAGTGTATCAAACCAAGCAAACAAGGCTCTAAAGAGAATCCCATCAAAAACTTTTGTGTAATATTATGCAAGCTGCTTTCCATTCTTGGCTCACATTATTAGACTTTGTTCCTCCTAGGATGAACATGATGTGAGAGTCAAAATGTTCCACCACTGAACAGCTAGTAGCACTGCAGGGTCCCACGCATGTACCTTATCTACATTAGATTCAGAGTCTCAAGATGTAGTTAGAACACCTTGTCAAGACTGAAAGGGGTCCTAACTTGGGCATGTGTCTCTGCTTTATAAAAAACAAAGAGCATATGTCTAATTTCTGGCATCTTTTATAGCTCTGATGCTACATAACTATAAAAGCTAGAGAAGCTGGTTCTGCAGACTTTATCTTACAACTGCTGAAAACCCAAGCACAATATATTCAGAATTGTGTGTACTCAGTAGCACCATACTCAAGACAAAGGAGAAATGAGGAGGAAAAATACTCTTTAGCATTGAATTATGGTTGCTTTATTATTCAAAACAACGGCTGAAAAAAGGCCCATCTCAGCTTTTACTAAATGCAAAAGCTACAAAAATAAACTATCAAGTAAAATTTTGTTATACATGAATGCATTGTCATAGCCATGAATAATGAAAATTCTGGCCTCCCAAAAGTATCACTATGAATAACTTTCAATTCATATTTATGCACAACAAAGTGGGTGAGATAGATCTACCCCCAAAAGACAGCATTTTAAAATAGCATTTTTACTAAAACTGAAATATATTATCATGTCTGAGCCTGGCTTTTAAAATATATTTTAAGGAAACCAATTTTCATACTTAAGGCTTAAATCTAGAAATCTGCATCCAGGCATGATGTTTTAGGTACTTAAATGTACACTTAGGACCACTGGTTTGATAGCTAAGAGCTAGTTTATAGCAAGCACAAACAAATCATGATACTTGAATCAGAACCACAAAAGGGTGATTCCTAGTTGAACAGTAACAATGATAGAGTACAGTGGAAGAATATAAAGGAACATAATGCAACTTTCTTTACAAATGAACAGAATTTTATCATATTTCCTAATATAACATGTGTTCAGCTATTTTTACAGAAGTGCATTTTCCCATTTACCTTGTCTGCTTTGATTTGAGAGTGTTCTTATACAATTTTTAGGTCATTCTATTGGAAATGTATTTGCGAAGAGAATTTAAAAAAATATTCAAAATAATTCAGCTAAAATATCAGTTATACTTGTATCACATGCACTGTTTTTCTCTCATATTTTTCAAATGTGAATACATAGATTTACAATGATGATGTTTTTCCCAAACAAACAAAAATAAGAAAATTGGAAAGGTTATGCTATAGAGCACTGTAAGCCATTATAAATGCTTACAAGAATGTCAGATAGAAAAGCAGATATGGAGGAATGCAGTTTAAACACCTTTATTACAAACAAAAAAATTCTTTGTATTTTCTTTTATATAAGTTTATCCATTTAACAATATATTCTTTTATGTAAATTATCATTTAATCAGGAATATCAGGAAGAACTCCTTTACTGTAAGAGTGACAGAGCACTGGAACAGGCTGCTCAGAGACGCTGTGGAGTCTCCTTCGCTGGAGACATTCAAAACCTACCTGGACACGTTCTTGTGTGATGTGCTCTGGGTGACCCTGCTCTGGCAGGGGGGTTGGACTAGATGATCTTTCGAGGTCCCTTCCAACCCCTAGGATTCTGTGATTCTGTGATTCTGTGATTAATCTGTTCACAATTAGTGGAGTGAGATGTTACCTCAAGGATGATTCAGCCCATCATAGATCTGATGTCTAAAATACATGGGATTAAATCACTTTTCAGATGTTTATCCGTCTCCACTGACTCTAGAGATTACTAATCTACACCTTTAATTTTTAGATAGCTAAAGTTACACTAAATAAAATAATTTTCCTTGCACTAAAATTAATCATTGGTGGGAAAAAAATCTTAAACTAACTCAAAACTAGAAGAAGGCTGTTAGGTAGAGTAGTTATATATAACTACCTGGATATCTATATTGATCTGAAGTAAGCTGAAAATAGATATTAAGGAGGAAGAAATAAATTTAAAAGGAAAAAAAAATCTCTTCCAATTTTTATAGGAAAATTATGAGACAGATAGTTTTTGAGTTTTAGATTAATCTTTATAAAATCAATGGCAGCACTCTTTGCCATGGTTCGATGAATTTTTATTTCCCAAAGGAGATCACAGAGTACCTGGTGTGAAATCTTATAAATACAAATCTTAAAAATGCATATCTTAAGGCAATTTTGGATTTCATTATCTAATATCTTAATGAATCACAGTTGATCTTTCTATCAGCAAACCTAGTCCTTTAATTCACATGCAGATTCCAGTAATGAAAGCTAAACCCCACATAATTAACTGGAGATACAGCTCCAGAGATACGTGCTGTCTGTGGAACAAGAACTCGGAATCTCTCCATATTACTGTTAGGGCCCTGGGGTTGCTCACAGCCTTCATCATCCCTTCTCATCCTCCCCTGGGGCCACTACCACACTGCCCATGGTCCAGGATCCCATTTTGGCTCATGCCAGAGCTATCAGTCCCTGCTCCAGCAACCCTATAGGAGCATGGGTCTACAGTTCTTTCCCTGCCTCCTAGATGGGCCTCTGTCCTACACTATAGCTTTGTCTCCTGCCCACTCTTCTTCCACTTTGTACTGGAGCCCCTGAATGAACTCTGGACCTGGTGTACTACTGACAATGCCAGGGGCTGTCAGTGCACCCTTCTATCACTACCTACACTCTGCCTACCATGCTCATTCCCTGCTGATGGCACCCCTTCAGTGAGGATACTGCCCAGGCTGTGGTCACCCACAGGTCTGGATTTATCCCAATTCATGGAGCAACTCTACTCCTGTGGCCTCCAGAAAATCAGCAAGAAGGGTAGTAGGACAGAAACAGATCTTAAAGAACAAATCTCACTCCTTTGAATGTCAGAGCTATGTGTTCTACAAACAAAATGTCAGGCTTGTCCTTGTTGAAAGAAGCAAACACTGAATGTTTTCCCTTTGTGTGAGAGGAATATTACAGAGAAACCCAATGCAAAATACAGTTTCGCAAGTAAGAGCATTCAGAGGCAATAAACAAAAGTTAACAAAAGTAACTTCCATGGAATTCTTATGCTGACATAACCAAATCCAGGAAGAGTGCAAATACTACACTGAGAAATACATGAGAAATATGAGTCTACGCCAGAGACATAAGCAAAAGAAAATAAATTTTGAAGAAATGCAGAAGTATTTCGAAGTTACATGCTGAACCACGACACTTTTATCAAACTACTAACTGATTTTATCAACTTTATGATGCCTGCTCTTCTGCATGTGCTAAGTTCTTACCTTCACAAAAAAAAACAAAACAAAACAAAACAAAACAAAGTACTTCCATAATACCATGACAGAAGTCTTGCTGTTGAATCCTTTATATGAGTAGAATTACATAAAGATAAGAAGGAGCCTATATAACCCTAATTTAACCCCATGGCCTGCAGATCATTGACTGCAAGAAACAAGCTATGAGAATAAGCACACACATATAACATGCTAGAACAGAGAGTTAGAACAGTGCATGTGCGTACACATGCATATATAAATATATATATATTAAAGCAGATTGTTTTTACTTCAGGAGTCTAGTAGGGGGAATAAAAGACAACTAATGAGGTAAGCTGGCCCTAAATAGTAAAAATGAGAAAACAAGACAAGGCTCCAAAACATAAGTGTCTCACAAAGATCTACCTTCATTGAAATTATATACAGCCTGGTAGTTATCAGGCTCAAGAACTGTGTGAGCTGGGACTTTCTTTAAATTACCTGAAAGTGGAAATTTTAATATATTAGACAAAAGAAAAAATATCTTTGTAAACTGTAGTGCAATAAAAGCAAAGTATTCTACGTAAAAAGTTCCAGAAACCTCAACATTTTTCATTTTTAGTGTCAAAAATAGATAAGATGGAACATACATCATGTAATACACTAACTAAAAAGAAATAAATTGAAAATATATAATTCAAAATAAGGTACTCATTCTTAGCAAAATAAAAAAGTGAAACCTGTTTGTTCAGCCTCTTCCCTTCTTGTAACTGATATTCCAACTGAAAAACTCTGTTCCCATAAAGCTTCAGTTTCTGGGAAAAAAACCTGCTTCATCAAAAATTTTCAATCACTTCTTGGTGATGCAATTGCAATACTGCTGTGTACCTCCTCAAAGGTGGAGGAATTGCTGTTGTCTGGTGCAATACCATACACTCATCCAATCATTCCACAACTCCTATTTTGTCCTTCATTTTTGCTCTGAAATCTGATGAAAATTAATGCCTTAATATATAGTCTGAGTTCCTCCGTCCCTCCATTGACCTTAAACTTTAAGAAGTGGCATATGAGAGGTGAAATGCTCCTGTTTCTTGTTTATCTGTTTAGATATTAATGCTTTGAAAATAAGAGTCTAGTCCTTTTCTCTGCACACTGTGCCAGGTGGCCTGTGTGAGACCTTTTGCATTCATTTTTGCAAGACATTGTCATGCTATTTTAAATTTCCATGGATTTTCTATTGAAAGAGTGGGGAACAGCTCTGCTAAAATAACAAATTATTTGCATTGAGTGAATATATCTGATATTAAATTAAGGTTAAAGTATAATTAAAAAGCTGCAGTAAAGTAGGCTTTTTGAGAAGAGTGTTATGTTCTACACTTATAATGTATGTTTAGGCATGTCTAAATAAGTGATAGCAGTAATTTAAATATTGCTGAGTACTGTATTTATTGTTGTATATATATCCAATGAGAAGTTTTTCATATTTGTTTGGTTGTCAGACAAAAACAGCAGAGCATTGGGCTCTTCCTGTGGCTCACTTCTTCCTTCATCTCCTAATACATAAATTGAAAATTTGTGACAAATGGCTATAACGTTATATGGCAATACACAAGCTAATATTTCTAATACAATTTAACAAAGCACAATGTCAGATTTTGCTACAAAATTAACTCTTGAATATATTTTTCATGTTGGCGTCAACACTTCTACCTCTCTATAAATTTCTGTACTTCATTTTTGGCTGGGATAGATACTGGAAAGTGTCCTAAGATTTCTTTTTCAGTTTTATACCAAGTGAATGAGTATGAAATAGCACGGAGAAATCCCAAGGACTCATGTTCTTGTTTGCCAACAGCAGTTAGCAGTTAAATGCATGCCCTTGATAAATAAGACAGGAGAAGTAGTGACAACTGACATAGGGAAGGCTGAGTTATTCAACAGTTTTTTGCCTCAGTTTTCAGTGACAACCTCTTTTACCACAGAGTCCAAAAACTTGCGGTCAATGGCTCAATGTCCAAGTGGAAATCAGCAACGTGTGGGTTTCCTCAAGGAACCCCCATACAGGGACCAATACTGTTTTATGTCTTCAGTCAAAGGCACACTGGCATTGAGTGCACCCTCAGCAAGTTTTCAGATGACACCAAGCTGAGAGGTGCAGTTGTTTCACTTGACAGAAGGGATGCCATCCACAGAAATATTGATAGGCTAAAAGATTGGGCATGTGTGAACTTCATGTCGTTCAAATAGGCAAAGTGCAAGGTTTTGCACATGGATCAGGCAACCCTGGAGTATCAGTACAGGTTGGAGGATGAAGGGATTGAAACCAGCCCTGAGAACTTGGGAGTACTGTTAAATTACAAATTACGCATGAGTTGGCAATGTGCACTCACAGCCCAGAAACTCAGTTTCTCAGGACAAGAACCACACAGACCTATTGATCAGAGGGAGGGAATGATTCCCTCTGAGAAAGGGCTGATAGAGTTAGAGCTGTTCAGCCTGGAGAAGAGGAGGCTCCAAGGAGACCTTGCTGTGGCCTTTCAATTTATAAAGGAGGCTCACAAGAAAGACAGAGAAAGACTTTTTACTAGGGCCTGTAGTGACAGAAAAACATTTTTAATCTGAAAGAGGGAAGATTTAGGTTGAACATAAGGAAGAAATTTTTTACGGTTATGGTGGTTAGACACTGGCACAGGTTGCCCAGAAATGCTGGCGGCCCCATCATTGGAAGTGTTCAAGCTCAGGTTGGACTGGGCTTTGAGCAACCTCATTTAGTGAACAATGTCCCTGCCCATGGCAGGGGTGGTTAGATGGGTAAACTTTAATGATGCCTTCTAGTTGAAACCTTTCTATGATTCTATGGCTAGTTTTGAAATTAAAATGTCACACTAATATTAGTAGATTTAAAACTTTGCTTTCTCAGCAAAAATGGGTAAGTCTTAATCTGCACATGTTAAGATAGAAAAATCAATCGATTTGTTATGACTTTGTAATCATTAAAACATTGAAACTACAGGGCTAATGTTCTTATGTTATTGACTGTATTTTGGTTTTACTGATCCAAGGGTACAATGGGATACTGCTGACAGTTACATAATAGTTAAAAAGGTGCAATGAAAGTGGCATAAATATAGTCCCATGAGTTACCATCACAGAGTTAGATGTGTCCTCTCTGATTAGAAAAAAAAATATCAAAAAGGATTAATTCATATTAATCTTATAAAAGAAAACCAACAAAAACAAACAACGAACAACTTCGTACATCCAGCTTAAATGGCAGTATGTTGTGTAGTTAGAACAAAAAAGGTAAACATCAGAGGAATCACACATTACACATCAAATCTATCTAGAAATGAAACTTTTGTGAGAAACATTCTAGCATATATCTTTTGATTCCCTATCTTTTTCCCTAGTGATCGGAATGCTTCTCAAACTCTGCCACTGAACTTCATTAAAGTGAAGCCCACAGTGCACAGCTTAGTCTTCATTTTAGCAAAATAAAGATGTAAAACATACTACATATGCATAAGGTAATTAAATAAATCATGACTTAAATGTCTGCAATCTCCAAGTTAACTAACCTAATTTACTTAGAAACAATGTATACAACTTAAATATAAATTACATAAATGCAGAATCAGAGGTTAAAAAAAAATAATAATAATTTTACTTTATTTGAGCAAATAGTCTTGCCCTAAATCAAAGGAAATTATACTAAACCTCACCCTTCAGCCTTGTTGTATGCAAAATTACTTCATATTTCTCTGATTTATTTTCTGGCTAACTAAAACTGATTTTACTATTTCTTTTCCTAAATTAAAACTCATCACAAACCAAGTGTCTTTCCTGAAAAACTTCATATTTGCTTCTCATGCCTCATGTCTTACCAGTAATTCTATAAAATTTCAATATGTATGGCTTTTCATTTGCCAGTCATCTAAAATCAAGATTAAAGGGGTTCAAGGAAAATATTTATGTGAATTCTGTGTTTTGGCATTAAAGACTCAGTTAAATCACATTTGTTAACTCAAAATGTCTTGCACCAGATCCTCAGTGATACATGAGGTATACAGATTTGGTTTCCCCTGTATACACCTGATTTCTTTTTCTTAAGCTGTTCCTTCCACTAATTTTCAGTGTTACCTTCCCACATTTGTCAGCCTCTTTCATGAACAATATACTTGGTGTTTTCTTCCATTCACTATCATTTATCTCTCTCATTTTCTTCAAAGTACTTTCTTCCTGCCTCTTTCAAACAGTTCTGACATGCCATATCTTGCAGCTAGTCCTCCTGATACTATCACTGTCCTCAGCTTCCCTCTGAAATCTGCTCTCCTTCCCAGAATGTAGTGCACAGTAGGTGCAGCATCCCAAAAAGAGCTGCAGATACAGCAGCCATGCGAAAAGAATAGGACCTGACAACATTTGAGTGCAGCATTTGACTTGCACCCATATTTGAAGCTACATTTATATTTTTACCCAGGAAATTCATGATCTATGCTATAATATTGTGCACGCACGTGGAAGAGTATGTCAACTCATGTTTCTGGACTGGGTCCAAAAATCAAAACTGGTAATTCAGATTTGCTAGCAATGTAAACCATAATAACAGTCTGAATACTGAAATATATTGGGAAGTTCTTTATAGATTAAATAATAAACAAGAATAATTATAATATTCCATAAAAAAGGGACACATAGCATAGGTTACTGGCTTTAGTATGAAACTTAAGTGTTTCATAATAATACTACTAAGTGTTTCTCATTTTCTTTCTCAATAGAAAAATAAAAATACAATGCATATTAAATTCAGCATATGCTTCAGTAAGATTTCATCGTAATTTTACACATTTCAATTTTACATAAAGCATGAAATTCCCATTGTGAAAATAAGAAGTTAAAAACATTATGCAATCACTGACACTGCCTATTTAAGCAATAAAATAAAAATGGAATGCTGTGTTTCTGGCTACAGAAGTGAAGATAGATTTACTGTTGGATTGTGTCACTTTTCATTCATGTCCTAAAAAGTTTTCTCTCCTCTACTGTTTTCAGTTAGTGACATTGATATATCTGAAGCCTACTAGAAAGGACAAAAAGATTGGGTGGTTCACAGATAAATCATACCACACAGACCTTATCATGAGCTTGGTCCAGTGCCATGAAATTTAAAGCATCGTAGGACTTCTGTAGAAATGGCGAACACTGGATTGAATCCCAGCCCTGGTTTTTACTGGCTACATTGCACTTCCCTGCCAACAAACTCTGCCCACAAAACCAGCATAATTTCCTCTACTGAGTTCATCACAGAGTAGAAACAGTCTTTGATTGCATAGTGCTCTGGTTGCATGTCAGAGGAGGAATTGTTGGGCCATGTCTGAGGTATCTACCATACCCATTGACAGTGCAAACCTCTTAATAGTTATTTTTGTTTTGACAAATGGATTGTTTTTTTCTAAAGTATAAACTATACCCATAGTCAATAATATTAACATAAGTACTGACTTCAAGCCTGGTTGTGCCTTAATGACTAAGGGACAGGAACACCTGCCTTATGAGGAAAGGCTAAGAGACCCGGGGTTTTTCAGTCTAGAGAGGAGAAGACTGAGGGAGGATCTAATTAATGTCTATAAATACATGAGGGTTGGGCATCAAGATGGTAGGGACAACCTCTTTTTGCTGGTGCCCTGAGGTAGGATGAGGGGCAATGGATTCAAACTCGAGCACAGGAAGTTCCACGTCAACATGAGGAAGAACTTCTTTACTGTGAAAGTTATAGAGCAGTGGAAAAGGCTCCCCAGAGAGGCTGTGGAGTGTCTTTCTCTGGAGACTTTCAAGACCTGTCTGGATGCCTTTCTGAGTGATCAGTCCTAGTGTTTTTGGTCCTGCTTGTTTTTTGGTCCTTTTCCATGTAAACATCAGAAAAGTACTTCTTTACTGTGAGGGTGACTGAGCTGGAACAGGCTGCCCAGAGAGGTTGTGAAGTCTCCTTTACTAGAGACATTCAAAATCTGCCTGGATACATTCCTGTGCGATGCACTCTAGGTGATCCTGCTCTGGCAGGGGGGTTGGAATAGATGATCTTTTGAGGTCTGTCCCAGGCCCTAAGATTCTGTGATTCTGTGATTAATACAACTAGACAGCTCTGCAGGGCAAAGAAAGGGCCACATCCAGAATATAAACTTGTACAAAAAATTACTTGTAACAGACAGGAGAGAATGAAAATCACAGCACTTATGTGCAACAACTTAAGGACACCTTAAATTCTGGGACACGGATAATACATAGCTAGTTCTGGAGCTGCTAATTCTTAGATAAGCACTTTTAAAGTCAATGAAGAGATGCGGCATTTGACTACATCTAATGTGAAAGGAAAGTGCAGCTGCTGGGATCTAATGGAGTTCAGCAGAGCTCCTACATTGTCTATGTGCCTGGTTTTCTTCAGTGAATGGAGTAAAAGGGAATACCACTAGGTCTTGTCCCAGGATACAGTCAGGGTGTGACATTGTCATATACCTTGACATAACAGTTGGGAAGTGCTTCTCTATCACTTCATTTTTATAAAGCCTCCTGAAATCTAGCGTGGACAGCTTGGTCCAGATAAATTAAGTATTCTTGTGCAGGAAGATGGGCCTTTTTATAAACAAGCCAGGTTGCTCTAGGTGACTACCATTTCTCTTCCATGAGTTGAACGTGCAGAGTTTGAATAGGGGTTTACATGGAGTGAAGAAGACATGGACATCTGTCTGTGCAGTTATATGAATATGTTACTCTCTTTTGAGTATAGATGTTGTTTCTAAAGATACTACAATCAGCATCCTCCCCCTTTTACCTAACAGCCTAGCTTACTGGTCCAAGAACTGCAAGACCTTGGTTAAGGCTCCCAACTTCCATGCTCTAAGGGACAGCCTTAACGACAAGACTTGAGGGATTCCAAGGGAAGAGTGTGTGCCTTCAAAATTGGGCAACTGTGTAGCTAATGAAGCAAGAAAGCAGTCAAGAGAGAACAGCAGGTGACTCTGACCTTGATGGTCCTTAATATACAATCTATACACAAGTTGTGATTTGTCATATTTATAGCTCAGATCTGCAGTTCTTTATATTCAGTTGATTCCTGCGATAAGCCTTGGGCAGTTAGTGTTAGTGTTATTTCACAGATGCAAACTTGCTTCTTTTTTTTAGCTGTTAAACCGTTGAAAAAGTTTACTTTAACATACAAAACACAAATTCCTCTTCTTAACAACTTTTGGAGAAACACCTTTTGTCTTTTTCTTACGTAAACTGTTTCACATTGCTACATAATTTGTTCAACTACAGTTTAAATAAACAGTGTCAGCCCAGGTTTCTTATTTTAGAAACTAGCAATGTTATCAGGTGACTATTTACAAATTAACCATCCAACTCTTTATAGAAACTGTCTATTAAACTACAAATATTGCAAATCAGCATACCCTAGAGGCTCTTCTATTTAAAAATATTTATGGAATAACTAAAATGTATTCAACAAAGTATTTTCCAGCAATCCATATATTTCTGATTTTAAAAAGACATTCTAAAGGGTTTGTAAAAAAGGTGTTTTTTAAAAAAAGAATGTTCTTAAAATTTTCCATATCAAGTCAAAGTAGAAGTTTTCATTGTGGACAAAGAAGGGCATACAAAAAGGGAGGAGAAGGGAGAAGACTCTTGTCTCAGTGTTCTGTAGTTTTAGAAAGCTCTGTGATATACCTTACACCTCTGAGATCCTGTTGAAGTAACCATTTGGACATCTATTAGTGGTCATGGAAATCTGCATTCTAATTAAATAGCTTGAATGGCAGCAAATTACACTTGGCTTACCATAACTCACACTTAAAATTTCTTATAATTCACTGCATGTAAAAAAAGGATGCCCTCAAATTCTGATTCACTATCCTGTAACATAAGTACCACAAACTGGGTTAGCTAAGCAGAAGTTGAAGAACTGCATTCTAACAACTGCAATTGGACTTAATAACATAGGTTTATGGGTCAGGGGGACATACTCTTCCTAAAGTTCACATGTCTTTATCTAACATTGCATGGAATCTGCTTTTACTTAGGCAAAATACTCCTTTCACTAAAACATACAGCTATAAATGAATATTCATTGAGCCTGTAGATAAGTAGTTGGTTTTTTTCATTTCCAATAAAGATGCAAATAATCTAGGTGTGATAGGTGTAACAACATGGCAGGATAATTAAAATACATTTTCTACTGTCCATGTCTTTCCATGCACGTGAGAATATTCCCTGCACTTCAGTGATTTAAGCACTTAAATACACTTCTGCTGGCCAGTCTGTATTTTAGGGCATGTATAATCAAGACACATATCTGATACCATCATTAAGGAGAAAAGATCCCAGCAGTCACAAAATTCACTTGCTATCTCCATATTAATATATTAAGAAATGGCTAGGGCACAGGCAGTGCACATACCTGGCGGTACCCATGCCATTGAACTTCTTGTTCTTGCTCTCTCACAAGTGTGGGTACTGGCCTAAACCACCTACTTCTTTCCCAGACTATGTCAAGCACATTTCAAAGAGAGCAGAAGACAAGGACTGCTCTGTTAGGGGGTTTAGGTGTAGCCACCTTGTTTTTATGTGATCTTTGATGTGCAGTTACCAAGCTATGCCATGACATTTGCATTTGGCCTTATATCAAAGGGGTCTTGGACTCACTTATTTGCTGGTATAGGCATAAAGAAGTCAGCAGTTCTCCCTTCCCTCAGCCTCCCATCAAATTTAGGAATCAGAATTTGTTCATCTGTTGCAGACTACTTTGCTTGTCAAGGAAGGCTTGCCTGATCTGTTTCTGTACCACATCTTCCATGGGCGAGTGGTTTTCAACCACTGTTAGGCAGAAATCGTATCTCTGAACACAGCTGTGCTATGTGCAGCCACCTGAAAACAAGTTTCTGCAACATTAAAGCATTACTAGCCCAGGATCCACAGAAAATGTCTGTCTCCTGCTGATGAGATTAAGTAATTGGCCCATCAGGGGATGCCTGCCATCAGGGAGGTTCAGCTGATAGAGCCTGATAGCTTCCATTCTCCCCTCTGCCTCCATATTTACTCCTAGTTCTTTAACCCAATTCTCCTTCTTTTTTATGTTTCCCATCCTAACATCTCACCCTGAAGCTGTTTCCACTTCAGAGTTGTTTCAGGCAAGTGCTCACCAGAAGGAACAGAATAGCTAAATTTCTCCCATCTCTGCACCAGGAAGGGGAAGAGGCTGAAGGACCATATCTGGACACCTCAACACTCTTAAACACGTGTTTTGAATCTAGCAGAGGGCTTCAAAGCAGATCACAAAAGCTTATTCTACCCAAATCAATTTGTTCATCCTCAAAGTGGATTAAAAGACAATTTTATATTAATAATGAAATCTTATTTTTTTAAAAAAATATCTCAGCTGGTGTTAGCACTCAGAAGCTCCCCAAAAATTATTGGATTACTTATTTGCAAAACTTTAACTAATTTCTGTCTGTAAGGAGAAATGTGATTAAGGCAGAAAGCAGCATTAAGTCTTCTTAACAGCTGTCTGCAGAACAAATGTATGAGGTGCAGCAGATGAGTTATTTAAAAGTGCCTACAAACCATAAATATAATTCTTCATGAATCATGTCTAGAAGTGTTCAGATTTCATTACTTGCAGTATTAATCTCAGGCAAACATCTTAGTTTTGTATACAGGGCACTGAGGAAAAAAAAAAAAAAAAAAAAAAAAAAAAAAAAAAAAAAAAAAAAAAAAAAAAAAAAAAAACAAAAAAAAAAACAAACCACCTCATACATGCACACATGTAAATTTTAACGTTAAGGATTCTCTGCCTCTCTAAACTTGGAAAGAGATATAGCAAGAATCTTACTGCATTTTCCTTTCTGTAAGAAAAAAATATTCCAGGCACCAATTCCATACAGACATGGGCTGCATTTTCACTCTACTGTGACAGTTCTGTAGGTACATGCAGAGGCAAAATCCCTGAACAGCTCTCAGAAATTCAGGAGCAGGTGCAGATCTGCAGATAAATTCTCAGAGACAGCAATGGGTGAGCCAGCTGATGGCACATGGTTTTACTTGTATTTGTGCTATATCCAGCCATACCTAGGGTCATCACAGGGCTGTCAAGAGTAGTGTACTTGCCCTGTAGTCAAGCTCAGAAGAGATTAAAGAAGCACACATCATGTTACAGTGACTTTCATGACTGTCTCCCTAGAGACTTGGTCTTATAGGCAACACTAACATGTCTTGAATCACCATTTAGCAGCTTGCAAGAAAGGATGATAGAACTGCATCTAAATAGTCTGGTCATCAAAGTGGGGACACAGACAACTTGGATAGCTAGCTGATGTCATGATATCCCTATTCAATGAATGTTAGCACTGTTTCCTGGGAACACAGCATTATTTTTGCCTTGGTGACAAAGACTACAGTTCCAAAACATCTTATCACCACATGTAAGACTGGTGTCCCCAGCAATCATGCATAAATCACCCATAGTCACCAGGGAGGCTTTGAATGAGGTTATAATAATCAGAATAAATTATGGACCCTCTTAATGAAGACAGCTAGGAATATGTACCCTGCAACAGACATGAGGAAAATGGGTCGACTAGGGCTGCTCTTAAGAGGTCTTTGCTGCGGATGTCATAGGTTTCAAGGACCATTATTTCAGGGTAGGCATGAAGGGAGCAGGCTAGAGAACTTACTCTCATTTTTATTTTTATTTTTTTATTATTATTATTTTCCTTTTTGGTATTGCCATCTCAATTTTAAATCTATAGGAGAGTTCCTATTAATTTCAATGGAATAGAGTCAATTTCTGACATGTGAATGAAAGTCGGAGAACTATATTGTCAGGAACAGATAGAGGGGAATCAATAAGGCACTGGCGTGGAATGGGAAAAAACACTGGACTGAATTTTGATCAAATTAAAACCATGCAAATGCATAGACAGTGCAAAGCATCTTAGTGGATTTTTGTTTACTTGTCTCCAAGAGCACATGAGAAAGAAAAATAGTCACCTAAGTCTCCACCAAGTTTCACTGAAATAGGCAAATTCAGCAGCATTGTACTCAACAGCAGAAGAAACAGGATGAACATGGAGACTAAATCACAGTCTCCTTTGAGGGTACTTAAAAGACTAGTCAGGGCAGATTATTGCCATACACATTTGCTATAAAAATAGGGGGAAAAGAATGCCTGTTTTCTCTGCTGTTGAGTAAACTACTTCTCATGAAAATTCAGCAAATATTCAAGCATTTAATTTCAAAAATCTTCAGAATAGGGTTCTACAGTCATCATGACAGTGTGATTGAGTGCACTCTCAGCAAGTCTGCTGATGGCACCAAGCTCTGTGGTTAAGTCAACACATTGGAGGGAAGTGATGCCATCCAGAGGAACCTTGACAGGCTTGAGAGGTGGGCCTTTGCAAAAGGAGGTGTTGGTTCATGACATGAGACAGCAATGTGCACCTGCATCCCGGAAAGCCAACTGTATCCTGCACTGCATCAAAAGAAGCAGGTCGAGCATGGTGATTCTGCCCTTCTACTCTGTTCTTGTCAGACCCCACCTGGAGTACTCTGTCCATTTCTGGAGCCCCCAACACAGGAAGGACATGGAGCTTCTGGAGCTAGTCCAGAAGAGGACCACAAAAATGGTAAGAAGGCCGGAGCACCTCTTCTGTGAAGACAGGCTGTGGGAGTCGGGATTGTTCAGCCTGGAGAAGAGAACGTTCCAGGGAGACCTTCAAGCAGCCTTCCAGTACCTGAAGGTGGCCTGCAGAAAAGCTGGAGAGGGAGTTTTTATAAGGGTGTGTAGTGATAGGATGAGGGGCAATGTTTTCAAAAAGGAAGAAGGTAGATTTAGATTAGACATTAGGGAGAAATTCTTCAGTAAGGGTGGTGAGACATTGGAACAGGTTGCCTAGTGGAGTTGTGGATAGTCCCTCCCTGGAAGTGTTCAAGACCAGGTTGGATGGGATTTTGAGCAATGTGGCCTAGCAGGAGGTGTCCTTGTCCGTGGCAGGGGGGGTGGAACCATATGATCCCTTCCAACCCATTCTATGTTTCCATGATTGTATGATGACAGTAAGCTGAAAATACAAGAAGTACTCTGCTAAAAAGAAAACATGGCACTGTTTTTTTTCTTCAAAATAATAAGGATCAGAATAACTGAAAAGGAGGCTACGACATTCAGCAGAAATTATTTGATGTGAACTCAAAGTGAAAAATGTCAGTGTTTAACTAAATACAGTCCTTACAACACACCACTGCTTCCAAAATGTATCCAATAATGAGCTCTTTCCTACCCTTTCCCCTTACAATTTTATTTTCCTAACAATCCCTCACAATATTTTAGATTATGAAACCACCAAAATCTACATTTCTCTGGCTGTTTCCTGCTTGGATATTGAAAAATTCACAGAATATAATTTTGCTCACATGATATTGATATCCTGCTGATATATATGCTATTTAAAAGCTTTAAGTATACTCAGTTGTATTTTTCCTAGAGGCCAGATGACACTTCTAAAAATGTTTTCTTCCCATAAAATTATCTGCATGTCACAGGCTTTCTGTAGTTTTTGTTTTCTGAATCTTTTTGTTCTTAAAGGCATTTGCATGAAAACAAAAGCTTTTTCTTCATGTGTTGGGTCTTCATTTAAACCCATCATCTGCTAGGTGTAAAGCATAATCTTGTCCACTAAAAATAAGGAATGATATCACAACCATTATGTTTCCATTTAATGTAAGAATAGGCTGTAAGCACTGACAAACTCTTTAGAGTTATTGTGTGGGATTTGCATGGTAAAGGGGGACAGGGAGGAGGGCCCTAGAGGGGTGGCTTCTATAAGATGTCAGAAGCTTCCCTCACATGCAATAGAGCCACTTTCAGCTGGCTCCAGGACAGACCCACCGCTGGTCAAGGCTGTGCCCATCAGTGATTGTGGTAGTGTATCCATGATAACATAAGAGGGAAAAACATTGCACAGCAGCTGTGAGGGAGGAATGAGAAACTGAGAGAACAGCCTTGCAGACACCAGCATCAGTGTAGGAGGAGGGGAGGAGGTTGTCCAAGCCCTGGAGCAGAGATTCCCTTGCAGCTCATGGTGAACACCATGGTGAGGTACATTGTGCTACTGCAGCCTATGGAGATTAATGGAGAAGAAAGATGCCAGAAGGAGGTTGTGACAAGCTCATGCTTCATCAGGATCTTAGTAGGACCTGTGGAGAGAGGAGCTCATGCTAGAGGTTTTCTGGCAGTACTTGAAATTCCATGAGGGAGCCACACTGGAGCAGTCTTCCTGAAGGACTGCACCATGTTGAAGGGACCCATGCCAGAGCAGTTCATGAAGGACTGTATCCCATGAGATGGTCTCCACTCTGGACCAGGGGAACAGCATGAAGAGGAAGGAAGGAGAGGCAGAGACAAAGTGATATGAACACACACATTCCCCATCCTCTGTGTCACTCAAGAGGAGGACATAGATGACTCAGGAGTGAATTTGAGCCCAGGAAGAAGAAAGTGATGGTGGGAAGATATTTTTTAGTTTTGTTCTTATTTCTAACTGTCCTAATCTGTTACAAGTAATTGACAATAAATTAAATTAATTTCCCCAAGTTGAGTCTGTTTTGCCTCGGAGGTGAATTGCTGAGTGATCTCCCTGTCTTCATTTCGATCCACAAGATTTTTGTCATATTTTCTCCCCCTGTCCAGTTGATGCAGGGGAAGAAGGCACCTGGTGGCCAGCCAAGGCCATCTCACCACAGTTAATCTCTTTTCAATAAATATTGTAAGTGCAAAAAAAATCAACCTCACTATTAAAAATCCATGAAGAGTTTTTCATTCTTGTGAAAACTTAACAATACAGTGTTTATTGTAGATACAGTCTTATAGATTACAGTTGGCACTTTTTCAAGATAAAATTATAACACTGCTTATAAGCCTAATCTTTATTAGCAGTCTTAGTTTATTTGTGGATAATAATCACCTCTTACAACAAAAACACAGACAAACACCTCTACGTTTTGCCATCTTTTCAAACCTGATTTATAAGAAATCCTGCAACTTAGCTGTGAAATTTGTATCTCAGACTATTTTCTTGCTTGTTATACTCACAGTATCATAATATACCTGTTACGCTTAGTTTAGTAACTTGACTTTCACAGAAGATTAGATATTCCCTGGTTCAAAATGTTTCCAGAACAAAACTGTGAAGGTTAGCATCATCTTTCCATATTAATGAGAATTTAGTCATTCCACATAATATTAAAAGTTTCTCAAGTTAAAGAAGGATGATTGACAGCAGGGGCATGTGAGGGAAAGGGAAGAGAGTCTTGAGAAATTTCCTCATTTTCTTTTCAGGTCGTTTTGCAAAAGTTTTGACCAGCATACCTTTACACGTAGATGGCAGAATGTTCAATAGATGCTTAAATACGTCACTAATGTTAAATGCATGATCAATCATTGGCTACATTTAGAGAATTCAGGACCTTAGAATTTTGCTTAGGAAGCTAGTTGAAGTAATGCTGAAATATTCTTTACTTGCTTAGGGAATGGGGATCTGCAAGTGTCGATCCTTCTTTTGTGAAAAATGTTTACAGTTCAGCAACTACCTGATGAACAAACCCTGTGTGTCCTCAAAACAGGGTCCTTTTAATACTGACTACCTTGACCACTTTGAAATTGGATGGGTTTTTTTTTAACTGACAGAGAGAGGCTGTGGAAAATTAAATTAAAAGAACATTACCACATCCTCCACAGATTGTCTTACTCCATCTGTTTATCAGCTGCTTCCTTCTTCCTTTCCTACATCAGAATGTCACCCATTTTGTAGCCTCTATCCAGTTTCCACATTGTCTATTAATTAAGGCAATATTTTATGTAACAATACCTTGATTTTAGATTTCTGCTTTATTATCATGTGGAATTTGTGTTAACATTTATCTGAGGTATTGAAATCTACAGGGTATAGTAATAGCTATTGATCTTCAACTCCTATTACACTCATAGCACATCAATGACTTAACTAAACTCTTGCAAAGTCTCTGAAGACTAACAAACATTTTCTTATTCTTGGGATTTATTTGTTTATATTACCTTAAATAGCTAGAGATCATAAAAGATAACCCCTCATCCTCCATATCATCATGACCTTTCTGGACAAAAGCTACCATAAAAGAAAACATTGCACCATTTCAAATCTTTATGATAGTGTCTGGCTGATTGTTCTTTCAACAGCTTGCTGGTTTCCTAATGATCCCTCTTTCTGTTTTATTTCTTCAAATCCATTTATTTTCAGGTTGGTATTATCTTCCAAGGTCATACACCATCTCTCAGTACAATATGGCTCCTATCTAAGACTGGATAAAACAAAATGGTAAGTTTTGTTAAAAGTATTTCTTGCAATGAATATATTTATATGTAGCCATTTCCCTTAATAATAGACAGAGATATTGCTAATAGTATGTTATTGCCAAATAGTGTTGTCCAAGGAATTCAGATGTTCAACCACTAAATAAAAACATGTAATATTTCATTTACAGCAGAGAAGCTGAAGATGGACTACAATCCATATTTTCATCTAATAGTTGTAGTCAATGGTGGGACATGTTGTCAGGCTGACAATACTGACAATACAAACTACAGTTTCCAAAGGGAATGTATCTATGCTCAGAAATTCAGTACAACACTTAACCAAGCCTGGGGTATTTGAAGGAAACTATTAGCTTGCTAAGAAACAATCTCGTAGTTTTATCATAATTGTCTTTAAGGATAGAAAGTCAGGTTTATAGGAAGGAATGACCTCTTTTTTCAGACAGATACACAAGCTATTCGTCAAATCTTGAAAATTTGCATGCTTGAAAACATATTAGTTTTTTCCAGCTGGCTTACTGAAGTTTATTACCTTTCCCAAAACAAAATGAATCATGGATCAAGGATAGATAACATCTCAAAAGCCAGAATTAAACAGCCGTGGAAGTGTTGCCTGCATTTGTTATTTTTCTCTATAAATGCATCCTTTTCAACCAGCTTCCTGAACTATACTCCTGCAATCACTTATGCCTCTGTTCAACATTCAGCACAGAGGTAATGTCAACAATGGCAAGATCAGAGTGAATAAATGTTTTTGCATTGGAAAAACTATTATTGCCTTAATAAAATAATCTTTTTCTTAATTATTTTCATCTGGTATCTATGGGAAGAGAAGATTCCTTTCTGTTAATGCATCATTATTGTGTAACACATACCAAAATAAGGCTCTGATTTCCTCTGGAGTTTTCAGTATTACTGTAAATTAAACCTTAAAATATGTAAACCCCAATATACATAGAAAGTATTTAAGAAAAAATCTAAGACTACATAACAAACAAACAGACAAAACCCCCCACACAACAAATATTAGCATAATGATTCGTCGACCAGGGAGTACATGCAATTATACTGGGTAAAAGGAATAGGTATGCAAATTACACATGCATAACTGGATGTTATTTACTTTGAAAGTATGACCTCTAATTTTCAAAAACAGTCCACTTAATTAAGGGATGTTATTGTTATACTCCTAATTAGATCGACACTCCTAAAATAATGACTGTTCAGAACCTCATCTGTCAGACTGAACTTAGCATTTGACTTCCTGCTTTTCAATACTGTTTTGTCTATTAGCTGTTCACAAAAACACCTGATCCATTTTGGTATATTGTCCTAAGGAAAGGTGGATCCTTCTTTATAGACATACAAGAATTTTCAGCACTTAACTTCCATCTTTTTTTTTTCCTTTGCCTGCTGAAATCCTGCAATATATAGTATTAGCAACAGTAACAAGAGGTTGTTTAGAAATATAAAAGGAGATTTTCATTTTAGAATAAAGTGACAGGTCCAAGTTTAACTTTAACTTACTGTCATTTACAAAAATAATAATAATAATATACTTACAAGCTTTTGAAGGCTGTACTAATCATTTAAAAATTGCCTCCATTTTATTTCCTACATTTATTTCTTTTTTTTCCTGCTGCTTCTCTTCTGAGAAAATTCAGAAAGAACTTCAACTGGAGGAATTTTGACTTTGACATTTATTCCAATATAGGGCAAAACCTGAAAAAATAAAATTCCTTATGTATAATCTCAACAATAGAGTTTCATTTCTGACATTTCTAGTAAAAATAAATCTCATCCCAAAATGAAAATGTTTCTTCTTTCCTTGCTTTTTAGTCAGTCCAACATAAAATATTGTTTAAACATTCTGGTATATTTTTTCATGAAAACTTTACTACAGGGCCATAATTTGTCCATGCTCTCCTAAAAAACAGGTTCAAAATGTACCAAGAGCTTCATAGATCTCCCAGCTTCCCCAGTTGTGAATTCATTCTGTATTCATTCTGGAGGGATAAGTCTTTCAGGGGCTACAGGATCTTGAAAAGAACCTATCACTAAACTTCAAACTGATTCAGAAATGCAGTTTAATATTTTGATTAAGTGACTGGAAACACAATGTTTTGTATTAATTCACAGGTTGTATTTTTCAGGCTGATGTCAAACTGTCTGAAAATAAATAGTTTCTGGCAGTCTCACAGCAAACTTGCAATTTGCTTCCCATTTGTGTATGTGTATACACGGAAACTTCACTTTCTGCCAAAACACATTGCTGACCATGTGCAAGAATGAAATTATAAATTAGGTAGTGTAACATTACAATGCTGACAATAGCAACATGTATCTGCAAAAAAATCACCTTGATTATAGATGCAGAATCCTCTGAGGTGTAACATTTCCACTAGATTTTTCCTTCCCACTACTGAATCGACATCTAAGAAAGAAATAGAGTTACCAAAAGCCACAGCAAACAGAGAGCTCATGTGTATACCAGCATATGCACATCAATGCACATCACATTCATTTGGTTTCAGTGAGCCTTATATAAGAGACTTACAAAGATATTCTAACACTGCAAAGCATTAATAATGAAAGCATTTCATTTCAACCAAGTTACTCATTATGTGACGGCAGTAGGTGCCCCAAACCATACTTTAGAGGTAACTTTTGTTTTGTTTTGTTTTTGTTTTTTTTTTAAATTCTGTGTCATCAATACCTATTTAGTATGTAGGAAAGCAAGAGAAGGCACCTGGAAATGTCATAAGCCAAAAGGGTGCATCACTGTCGGGGGGATTTAAAGTCTCTTTGTAGACATTTCCGGCTGAGTTCCCAGGACTCTGTTTTAGAGGTTGGTATCAAATTCCCACATCTACACTAGTTCAGATATAAGTAAATGATGCTATGAAGATAAAGCACCTATCTTATTTTGGAGGTTAGAGGAGATTTTGTTATTTTTAAATGTTCTGTAGAGTGCTTATTTATGATCTAAACTACAAAGGTAAATCTATAACTCCCACATACACATAAATACCCAGTAGTGTCACCCCAATAATTAACACTGCCTGCAAACCCACAAAAGAATTCTGTTCTTCTCTAATTTATTAGAAAAACTGTAGAGCAAAAAGACTACACCTTATGAATATTCTGAGGAAAACAAGAGCCAGTGTGAGAGTTTTCCTTAAGCAAGACAGCATAAAAAGACACACATATGAGGAATTCAATAGCCTAATGAGTAGGTGAAACAATTATGCAAACAGTGAAAAAACAGTAACAAATATTCAACCATCAAAATGTTTGTAAAGTGTGAAGTGCAGTCCAAAGAAAATCATCCCATTCCCTTTAAAATGTGTTTCATTATCATGAGCCTAATAAAAATGTATAGTTCATGTTAGATTACTCTAGGTTTTATATTTTTACTCTCTGATTTCCAGTAGAGATTCACATTAGAAATAACAATTCATCACTCACAGTGGAAAGCTGAGCTGTAGGGCCCCAAGAGTTTTCTACTACTCTTTATGCATCAACCCAAATATTTTGTAATTTAATGATGCACATCATTATAAGTGTTTTACATCCTTACAGCCTCCTTAGTAACAATTAGCCCTTTTGTACTTGCAAGAATATTTAATTAGGGTACTTTCATGTTCATGTAAAAATTTTTATTATGGATTGTGACTAGAAAAACAAAACGTTCTTTCTTCTGAATTTAGACATTTTTGGTTTCAATCTGTTAACACCCACCATTTTCACTCAGTCTTAGTTCTAGTAACTAGTTCTGCAACTTCAACAAATGAAAAAAACAATATAAATAAATTTGAAGTAAAACCATATACATTAAAACATGGCCTACAGTGAAACATTATAGAATTTCTAAGGAGTAATTTCTCACATTCTTTTCATAGCTGAATATTAACTGAACAGTGATGTCTAGGAAAATTCTCCAATTCAAAGATATATATGGACACTAAACCTCTGGACTGTTTTTCTCTTTGGTTCCAGAGGTCAGTGGTCCTCAACATCACAATGCACAGCATAATTCACTGATTGTGTGTTTTTACTTT
The DNA here is from genome assembly GCF_000747805.2 of Chaetura pelagica. Classification (NCBI taxonomy): domain Eukaryota; kingdom Metazoa; phylum Chordata; class Aves; order Apodiformes; family Apodidae; genus Chaetura; species Chaetura pelagica. The sequence goes on along the minus strand of NW_009953761.1, from coordinate 6,599,252 downwards.
CAAGAGCAGAAGAAAAATGTATTTTTGCATATTTTTCCCACATGAATGAAAATGTATGATCTGTCTCCACCTCTAAAATATTTATTCCAAGTGCAAGGTCCTTCACCTGAATTGGAGCAATAACAGGCACAAATACAGGCTGCAGCAAGGATGGCTAGAGAGCAGTCCTGAGGAGAAGAACCTGGGAGTGGCAGTAGACAAGAATCATAGAATCATAGAATCATAGAATCTTAGGGGCTGGAAGGGACCTCGAGAGATCATCTAGTCCAACCCCCCTGCCAGAGCAGGGTCACCTAGAGTACATCACACAGGAACTCATCCAGGTGAGTTTTGAATGTCTCCAGTGAGGGAGACTCCACAACCTCCCTGGGCAGTCTGTTCCAGTGCTCTGTCACTCTCACAGTAAAAAAATTTTTTCGGATATTCACCTTGAACCTCCTATGCTCCGATTTACACCCATTACCCCTTGTCCTATCACTGGTCATCACCAAGAAAAGCCTAACTCCGTCCCCCTGACACTCACCCCTTACATATTTGTAAACATTGATGAGGTCACCCCTCAGTCTCCTTTTCTCCAAGCTAAAGAGACCCAGCTCCCACAGCCTTTCCTCCTAAGGGAGATGTTCCACTTCCTTAATCATCTTCGTAGCTCTGCGCTGGACTCTCTCGAGCAGTTCCCTGTCCTTTTTGAACTGAGGGGCCCAGAACTGGACACAATACTCCAGATGTGGCCTCACCAATGCAGAATAGAGGGGGAGGAGAACCTCTCTTGACCAACTAAGCACACCCTTTCTAATGCACCCCAGGATGCCATTGGCCTTCTTGGCCACAAGGGCACATTGCTGGCTCATGGTCATCCTCCTGTCTACCAGGACCCCCAGGTCTCTTTCACCTACACTACTCTCCAGCAGTTCAGCCCCCAACCTGTACTGGGACATGGTGTTGTTCTTCCCCAAATGTAAAACTCTGCACTTCCCCTTGTTGAATTTCATCATGTTTCTCCCCGCCCAACTCTCCAACCTATCTAAGTCTCTCTGAATGGCAGCACAGCCTTCTGGTGTGTCAGCCACTCCTCCCAGCTTAGTGTCATCAGCAAACTTGCTGAGGGTACATTCTATACCCTCATCCAGGTCGTTGATGAAGATGTTGAACAACACCGGTCCCAGTACCGACCCCTGTGGGACTCCACTAGTCACACACCTCCAACCAGATTCTGCCCCATTGACTACAACTCTCTGACTCCTTCCTTTCAACCAGTTCCTAATCCACCTCACTTCCTGGTCACCAAACCCATACCTGATCAACTTTTCTACAAGGATGCTGTGGGAGACGGTGTCAAATGCTTTACTGAAATCAAGATAAACCACATCTACCGCTCTACCATCATCTATCCACCTAGTAATTTCCTCATAGAAGGCTATGAGGTTAGTCAAACATGATTTACCCTTGATAAAACCATGTTGACTGCTCTTGATGACCCCCATGTCCTTGATGTGCCTGGAGATAGTGCCAAGAACAAGTTGTTCCATCACCTTTCCAGGGATGGAGGTGAGGCTGACCGGTCTATAGTTACCCGGGTCCTCCTTCTTGCCCTTCTTGTAGACTGGAGTGACATTTGCTATCCTCCAGTCCTCAGGCACCTCACCTGTTGCCCATGACTTACTGAAGATGATGGAGAGTGGCCTAGCAATGACCTCCGCCAGCTCCCTCAGCACCCTTGGGTGCATTCCATCTGGACCCATTGATTTATGGATGTCCAGATTACTCAACTGATCCCTAACCCAATCCTCATCTACCATGTCAAACTCTTCCTCTATCTTGACTTCTTCTGGGGCTATATGAATCTGGGGCTCATAGGGAGACCCTGCAGGAGTGAAGACAGAGGCAAAGAAGGCATTCAGCACCTCTGCCTTCTTTATATCCTCTGTCACCAGGGCTCCCACCTCATTCCTCAATGGGCCAATATTGCCTCTAGTGCTAGTTTTGCTAGCTATGTATTTGAAAAAGCCCTTTCTATTATCCTTAACCTGACTTGCAAGGTTACGTTCCAAGGAGGCCTTAGCTTTCCTAATTGCCTCCCTACATCCTCTGACAACAGTCCTATATTCCTCCCATGTGACCAGCCCCTCCTTCCATGATCTGTAGATTTTCCTTTTCCACTTAAGTTTGCCCAGTAGTTCCTTCTTTAACCATGCAGGTCTCCTAGAAGCCCAACATGAACTCCAAGAAGCCCAACATGAGCTGCCAGGGTGCCCTCACAGCCCAGAGAGCTAACTGCATCCTGGGCTGCATCAAAAGAAGCGTGGCCAGCAGGGCCAGGGAGGTGATTCTGCCCCTCTACTCTGCTCTCTAGAGACCCCACCTGGAATACTGTGTACAGTTCTGGTGCCCACAGCACAAGAAAAATATGGACCTGTTGGAAAGGGTCCAGAGAAGGGCCTCAACGATGATCAAAGGGCTGTAGAACCTCTGCTATGAAGACAGACTGAGAGAGTTGGGCTGTTCAGCCTGGAGAAAAGAAGACTTCAGGGAGACCTTATAGCGGCCTTCCAGTACCTGAAGGGGGCCTACAGGAAAGCTGGGGAGGGGCTTTTCACCCAACGAGTGTCAGGTTAGGACAAGGGGTAGTAGTTTTAAACCAAAAGAGGGGAGATTAAGGTTAGACATTAGGAAGAAATTCTTCACTATGGGGGTAGTAAGGCACTGGAATAGGTTGCCTAGGGAGGTTGTGGAAGCCCCCTGCCAGGAGGTGTTGAAGGCCATGTTGGATGAAGCTTTGTGCAGCCTGGTCTAGTGTGGGGTGTCCCTACTCATAGCAGAGAGGTTGGATACTGATGTTCTTTAAGGTTTCTTCCAACCTTAACCATTCTATGACTGATTCTATAATTCTATGATTCTGTGATTTAATATGAATCATTGAAAGACCTGAAAAATAACCAGGTCTACATTTTAAAAAGTTGTCTAATACCAATGCTCAGGCAGCTTACTAGATGCACTAAAAGGTCCTACCATGTTCCTAGCATAAACAGCCAAAGAAAACCTGTGGGTCTACAAAATATCCTACTATAGAAGATACAAGGAAAGGCAGAGGCAATCCATCATGCACCATAGCTTTGAAGATTTGATAATATTTGACACTGAGATTCTAACACTACAAGGGGATATTATAGTACATTTGGAAGAGTGTCATTTGCCACAACCCGAACAGCATCCCCACCCAGTGCTCATTTGCACTACTTAACTACATCTCATGACATCTCTGATCATAAGTCATGAGTCAAATAAAAGCTCTGGAGACATCATGTATCTGAGATTAGAGAGATCAGAAGCAGCTGTGATGTGCCAAACAACAAGTAATACTGTATATTTGACTGACTGTGAAACTTCGTTCATTTATAGTGAAGTTTCTGTTACATTTCCTTCTCCTGAAGATTTATGTCCTTATTTGCATGTTGATGTACTCTGAGTCAGAGCAGAGACTCTCTAAGCAGATATGGAATTGCAACCGCTTTAAAATGGGACTATGAAGTTCACAGTACACCTGCTAGCATAGTCTGTAAAGATAATGATGCAGACTATACTCAGAATAAGACTGACTGTGTTTACATATTAAATATTCTTTGAACATGACAATGTGGTAATTCAAAGGGCATTTCAAGCTCTTTGTAATCTCATTCTCCCCTTCTCAGTAAGAAGCATGAAACTCAGAATTAGCCCTCAATGTGCTATGTACACGTTATCTGAATATTCAAAACACTCTGTCAAAGCCAAAATTAAGAGGCCAGGTGGCACTTCATGAAGACAAATTACATAAAACATAGCTGAATAAGAAAGGTCTTAACAAGGATACGTGTCCTGTGGGGAAATATTAGATACATGGCAAGAACAAGAAAATGAGATGTTTTGTTTGTTTCTCTGTGTAGGATAAATTCTGAAGGCGTATCAAGAGTGTTTGATTTCTAAATTTGAAAGGAAGAAGCATGGTGAGGGAGAAATGGTGGATTATCTCTTTGCTAACTGTAAAAATGGCTTCCAAAACAAGTGGATTGCTTCAAATGCCAATCTGATAAATACACTGAAATTACTTTTTAGCTTAAACTTTTCAAAGCTAATTTATTCACCTTTCTCATCTCACAGATCAATTGCATGTCTCGTTTTTCTCTGCTGTCTAATTAGATCTGAGGTTCTCAGTCTGCACAGAAGAGAAAGAAAGATAGTGAAACTGGTCTGGCAGAACAGAAGGGGCATTCAGTACAGTTGTGTCAGAGTCTGGAGTTTCATCCCTTGTCACATTTTCGCTCTGTGTACTTGTTCAGACTGAGGTTGCTCTCTAAATGCTAAATTAGCTCTAGCAGAAGACAAAGCTGACTGTCACAACAGCAAAACAAGAGTTGCCAAGTTTATTGAATTGGAAGTTTCTATTTGTAAAGGGGAGAATATTTTCTTGGAATTCCTTTGGGATCCTTACAATACTGGAAATAGCAACAAAATGTAGTATAGACTTTTGGAGGTATACAACTATTTTTAAAGGGACAACACTTCAAAACACTGTAAGAGTATGGTGATGGATAACTCTTTCCACATCTGCAGATACACTATTCTACAGTTACTTTTGACAAAATATATTAAGATAGATTCTTTGGCACTGTGACGGAAATGAAGCCTGATTCAGAAGATAGAAATAGAATGAGAATCACCAGGGATTTTACTTAGGTTTTGATTCAGAAAGAGTAAACATTTCTGTCACCCAGAAAGCACAGCCTTAGGAGACATCTACTATTCACTTTGAAATGACCCACCAATATCACATATCCAATAGCATCTCAGATAAATCAACAGATACGCACATCTTTTCCATTCCATCAGGAAAACAGTTCTGCCACTGAGTATCAGGTCTGTAACACTCTCAGGTACTGTTTTTGGTTTCTGTCAATAAGATCTTAAACAGGATAAACTTGTTCCATACGTCCAGGAAATAGCTACCTTTTGGTATTCTGATGAATGCTTTTAAATTAAATGTAAACAAAGGTTCTGTTTCAATCTCAGGAGACGAAAGTTCTGCTCATTTAGGTGCTTGGAGCTGTCAAGAAAGTAGATTAGGTGTAGCACATAAAATGAATTTTTGAAGGCAGCACCAGCTAAGGACAAATGTTAGTCATTAGAAAAGCCTACAGCCTGGTTCAAAGAATCATGTTATACCTTCTTTGCTGACAGCCTCATCAGCAGATGGCAAAGAACAGCTGCTTACAAAAGAAGAAAATGCCAGTAAGTCAAAATTTCTCTGATGGTCACACCTTTCATCCATCCTTAATACAAGTTCGCAAGTATGATTTTAGGAGCAATAATTCTGCAGACTGCAGGAGAGTGAAGAGCTGTTTGGTTTAATTTTCTTTACCTGTGTGGCCAAGGCACTCTTATCTTGCCTTAGCACTGTTGGAACAGATTGAAAGAGATTAGTCCCTGTAGGCATATAAATCTTGGATTGCTTCTGGAGATGTTTCTAGTAAGTTTTCCACAGAGTGTGCTGGAACAGATGCACCAAGGACCACCCCTTTAGGTATGTTGACATACTTAGCCATGTAATTCATTCACTGCAGACCACTTATTTGACAAAGGCCCTGTTGGGATAGCTGCTTTAGGCTGTTTAACCTACAGAACAACATCCTTTGTGCGGTTTCTGCAACTGTATGTACATTTCACTGCTCATTATTCATACATATATCAAATACAATGCCTAAAAGGCTTTTCTTGTTGACATTGCCAACTTCATTAATCAAGTCTTGTTGATTTTTCAGTCCTCCAAGTACTGTCCAGAAAAAAAAAAAAAAATCAAGTTTAATCTTTTAGTTATAGATGTTTGCTCTCTAAATGTCACAGCAACTTCTTCACACTCTCAGCAAGCCAGCACTTTGGAACACACTTGCAATCTTTGATTTGAAACCAAAGAAAAATAATGAACTTTATACATGTTATATTTTTTTCTACACTTCTCAGATTTTTTCCACCATTTAGAACTTTCCACCATGATCTAGAATTTTCTTCTGGATTATCTGAAATTGAGTTCATGTTGTATTGCCTCTGCTAGCAACAAGCCACAGGCTTTATACCGGGTTTGCTGCTACTTAGGACTCAGTTTTGTGAGGCCTGCTTCGTCTGAAATTGTTTTGACCTGTCTGCTTCCTTGTTCTAGTTTGTTTAGGTGCAGTAGATTTATTTTTTTTTATTAACAGGTAGTTAAGCCTAATTTATTTTACTTTTGTTAATCTATGTATGGTATAACCACATTTATAAAGCCACTATTTATAAAAATAGTAATAATGAGCATTTATTCTGTGCAGAATGAAATATTTATGATACTGAGAGAATGCTGGAGTGCAGAAGAATATGGGCAGGAGCCTTGAATTCTGGAAATATGATGCATTACAATGGGGTTAAGGGCACAGGATGACAAGAAAATGGGCACAGGCTGGCATTGAAAATCTAGAAACTGCAAGGTTAAAAACAACTTAGCAATGGCCACTTAAATGCTGATATGAAGCTGGGCAAAAAAAGTTTTAGGATTAACAAAGAGAAGGAAAAAAAGACATTTAACGTATATAAAAAACACCATATAGAGAAAATTCAGATATAATGTGAACTTGAAAACCAGACATTAGAAAGAAAGGTGTAGTGCTTGTCAGCAAGTAAGTTAATAAGATCCAAAATGAATCCTAAAGAAACTACCATTACGATCATACTTCTTCAAACAAAGGGTCTGGGACGATAACTAACTGTACACTTCCCATATACACCATAGTTCACCTTAAGATGCAAAAAAGCATTGAAAAGGTGACCACAACACCAGCAAAAACAAACAAACAAACAGAAAACCTAGTGACACCATATCTGAAGTGCTGGGCCCAGTTCTGGGCTCCTCAATACAAAAGGCACATGGACTGAGAGACAGGACTGAGTCCAGGAAAGGAGCATGAGGGGCTGGAGTATCAAAATTATTTTGTGTCAGGGTGGTGAGACACTGGAACAGGTTTCCCAGGGAGGCTGTGGGTGCCTCATCTCTGGAAGTGTTCAAGGACAGATTAGACGGAGCTTTGAGCAACCTGGTCTAGTGGAAAGTGTGCCTGCCCATGCAGGGTGGTTGGAACTAGATTATCTTCAAGGTCCTCTCCAACCCAAACTATTCTGTGATTCTATGATCGTGATTCTGTGAACTCCCCTGTCATGAAAGGCTAGGAGAACTGGAACTGCTCAGGCTGGAGAAGGCTCAGAAGGGTCTTAACCAACATGTACAAATACCTCATAAGGAGAGTAAAGAAGACAGAGCCAGAATCTTCTCAGTGGTGCCCATCAACAGAACTTGTGCTTGTTGTCACAAGCACAAACTGAAATGCAGAAAACTACATTTAAACATAAGAAAATGCTTCTTAATAATGAAGGCAAGGAAACACCATCACACTTTTGCTCAGAGAGGTTGTGGAGTCTCCATTCTTGGAGATATTCAAAACCCAACCTTGAACAACCTGCTGTAGTTCACCCTGCTTTGAACAGGGCATTTGGACCAGGCGACCTTCAAGGGTGCCTAACTAAATCAGCCATTCTGTGTTTCTGTAATCCTGTGTGAATCTATGATATTATGAAAAGAGGCAATATTTTAAAAAATGTTAACCTTTTCCTTGTATATTGCCTATTTTAGTGACTTTTTTTGGCTTTTTTACATTTGTTAAGAGTCCTATCTGGACTTATAACAATCAATTGATTAAAATGTTAAGGTTTCAAATACACTAGCAAATTAGTTTACATATGAGGTGTGTTTCTTTTCTGTGCATACCAAGATTTTGAGCATAACTCTCTATAATCAAAAAGAATAGTCAAAAGATGCTGAAGTGCATATGTAGTGTATGTGTAGTGTAGTCAATGACCAGTCAGTGTATTCACCCAGATAGCTTACTTTGCCATGGACTGCACAGATCACTGCTTCACTTCTACAGAGTAATTAAATCTTCTTTTAAAACGCTTAAATTTTATTTTATTGAAGGCCAGGCCAGTCAAATTGACTGTTCCAACTCTAATGCAATTTGACAAGCTGGCAAAGAGGTTTTAGGAAGTTTGATACTCTTATTCACAATGAAGAGCAATCATGGTGGTTCCCAGGTTACAGCAGTAAGTTGAGTATACTTTATAAGGTTTCTGTTCTATGTGCAGTAGCCACAGCTTTCAGAGTGCTTGGGATATTTTGTGGCAGGCTTTTTTCATTTGGTTGTTTTTTTTGTTTGTGTGGAGGTCTTCTTGGCTTTGTTTACTGGGCATGAAACAAGCTAGTTTCCACTTGATATTGTACAGGTTTTGCTCTGCTGATGACTTTCTTTATTAGCAGCAATACTCCCTTAGTTTGGAAAACACAAATGTTGATTATCATGAAGCAGCTCTTAGTTGCTCTGATTGTTCCCTCTGACCAGAAGTTTGAATGACACCAAAAGATCTCATAGGATCCTCAGTGAAAGAGTAAACATAGAATAAAATTAGAACGTGTTAGTGTCAAAACCAGAGAGGCCTCACTGAACAAGAAAAATAAAACAAACATTATGAAAGCCTCAGAAAGAGAAGCAATTTTAATTGAAACCATTGCATCTTGTGAAATAGAAGTCAGACTTCCACAGAAAGCAGATAGATTTTGTAGCACAGCAGATATCAGAAGAGTATTATGACAGATCTTAGATATTAAAAGCTCTCTGTGACAAGTTCTGTTCTACAGGTATTTTGTTGTAAACTATCATTAGCCTCAAAGTGACCATCACGTATAGTTCCCGTGCCATGTTATTATAACTCTCTTGGCAGAAAAAATAACAGTCAAGGTCTATGAGGATGAAAGAAGAGCTGCAAATACTTAAACATTCTGGAAACAGCTTGTAATTGTTCCACTACTAAGCTCTGCTGAACTGATCGTAAATGGTAATTGCTGATTCTAAAAGTAATGTCATCATTTTGTCGGCCTTTGCTTTCCAAATTTAGATAAGTCTGTAAACAAGAGACATAAAAGCCAGGGAATTGTTTGTCAGTCTCATAGCTTTTTTCTTTTTTAATGTTTTATGCTTGTATTTTAGATTACAGTTCATGCTTTCTATTCACTAGCAAAACAGGTATTTTCTTCTATATATACATATATAAATGTACAAAACACATGCAAAGGCTCGTAGAACAAATATGGTGCTATGCAACTTAGCACTGCTTCTAAACCCTGGTGTTTCATTCAGCAAACAAATACAAAAAAATCTGTCTGACAAAGGAGGAATCATAACATTTTATTGGGGCTAAAGGGAGCAAGACTTATCTGCTTTTAAATACAGCAAGACAATAAAGTTTGCTGCTTACATTGTCATGGAAGTAAAAGCAGATGCAGTGGAAAGGAAAGGTAGAATATTTGAGATGAGAGACTAATCTGCTTGTACAGAGTTGGAGTGTTGCTCAGGAATCTTCTGAGAATAAAATCAACATTCATGCAGAAGCAATTTCTGAGTCTGACAGTCAGTTTCACCCTGGATAGAGCCAAGCAATGTTCAGAATGTTTGCTATTGCTTCTGTGGAAAAAACAAAACAAAACACTTTGAGACTTAGAATTAATTCACACATTTAGTGAAATGCTACATGAATACAGCTATTAGGAGCAGTAGGCAAAGACACCAGCTTTGGTTTATTTCATGTTACAGGCATTTTTGTTATATCTCATCAAAGGGAGCACAATCTTTTTGCTCCCCTGTCCTTCTGTTATAGCTATCATGCTGGCTCTCCACAATGAGGGTCACACTCTGATCAATCAATGTCAGTTACTGCTGCTTCTAACTGCAAAAATAGTAAATCACATCACCTGTCTTCCTGGTAATTAAAGTGGATTCTGCTTGTGATACTTATACAACAGTTTAAAAGAGAATGTAAGAAGAAAAGACTTTTGTTAACCTGCAGCTTCTTTAAGCTCTTCAGCATGGGAATTATCCCTAATTCAACTGTTTTACATAACACACTACAAGAGTAGTTAAGCTTTAAGATTCAACCAACATGACAACTGGTGGACCACATACTGAACAGAGAGACTTCCTAGAGCAGGCCAAATGGAAAGAAATACAGCTCAGTGTCTCTTTTACTACATTTCTAAGTTAGGCCCCTGAATTAAGCAACTTTGTCCACTGAGGCTTTTCTCTGTCATCTAGGTAGTTAATAAAAAACAGCCCACATCATATTATTAAATGTCTATACTCTTCAAAATAAGGTTATCTCAGTAAACGGACTATTTCAAATGGTCCCTAGTCTTTCCAAATACTGGAAACTGTTACAGTTATCAGTATAGGCAGTAGAGATTAAAGTGTATAGGAATATTATGTGGCATTTCTTCACCGACACAGTTAATTACTATAAGAACTATTGATTACTTTCAGGAGATAAATATCTAACTGAGCTGATTGAGTGTAACACAATAGCCCAGGGCATAGAGCGGGAAAGCTGGGACCTATACTAAATGCTTTTTTCCTGTTTCAGAGAGGATAGCCTTTCCCTTTTCTATTTATATTAGTCCATAACATCATAAAGCATAGAAATTCTGAGGTTAGAAGAGCTTAGTTTTAGCCTGCACTTTTCACACTGGTGAAGTTATTAACTCAACACATCAAAAAATAGCTAGACTAAAAGATAACAATAACCAAATCAAAACCCTCATATATCCATAATCTATCTACTCTTTACACCTACATAACTCCTTCCATGATTAATGAACTGGATGCTTTTAATGTTCTGGCAGTGAAGCACTAACCCCTTCTCATTTTACCCCAGCAGTGCAGACATTTTCAAAAAGCTGTGAGATCCTCAAGATCCTGATTCAGTCAACAATATATGCTGAAGACTTTTGTCATTGCATTTCTTCAGGCATCTAAAAGTCTGTGTTTGGAGCATTCTGAGAACTACTTTTATCAGTACATGGATTAAACAAGATTGTTTCCTCTGTCAAGAGAGCACTGTAATCACTGAACTACTGAAAAAAAAAAAAAAAAGGAGTGGGTGTTCTATTATCTGTTAAGCTCTGTGAGGCTGGCAGGAGGCAGTCCAGGTATTGTGTCACCTTTGTTGGGTCAGACTTGATGGCACTGCAGCCAGTTTCTGGTCTTACTGCCTGTCAGGCTGCAGAATTGTCAGCAGACAGGGTGGCACCAGGTTTTAACAGGCAATCTGGAGGTTGCCAGGGTGGGACCCTCTGTCAACAAACAGAGTCCCCAGCCAATGGGGTGTTTTGGCCCAGGTAGATGAATTAATGAATGATCACAGGTCAGATCTGACTTGGTCCATAAAAGAGGAGTTCCCACCAGGAAGTTCTTGGTTAGGTTTTCCCTTGAAGCAGAGGGTTTATGAGGAAGCCTACCCCTTAGGTCAGCAAGGCAGCTGAGGAGACTTCTTGAGATTGAATTACATCATCTTTGGTGAGTGGCTATTCTTCTAGTATAGCTAGATTTATTAGTATATCTAGTATATCAATATATATATTCAAGAATCTTCTATATATAACTTAGAGTGAGCCTTGCCTTTCTTTGGCAAATCACTCCAGGTATCCGAGGGGGAAGCTTTCCTTTTGCCTGAGTGAATGGACACGTGTGGGATTATTATTATCCATGTTAACACTAGTAAAAAAAAAAAAAAAAAAAGCTTAGGAATTCTTAAGTGGTTGTGCTGTAGTGTATTTCCCAACTGAAATCTGAATCTGTTGGTTTTGATTTATCAGAGTGCTAAATAGTGTTGATTGGAGTAAATATTCATTCTTAGTAAACCCTTCTGTGTTTGTGGCTGCCTCTGTTACAACATTCTTTCCAAGGGCACTTTTGCAGCATACCTTAGTACAATCCTCAGGTCTCTAGCCTCCTTTTTAAATGGACTCAAAGTGGTAAGTCCCAGTCAGAGACAGGCCCCTCAGGCAGTCTCAGAAATTGTGCTTAATTTCTTGGAAATGATAAAATTATTTTAACCACAAGCATTCCCTCTCTGCTTTCCCGTAGCTAATTGTCTCACTGGGTGAAGTGACACTCCCACGCTTACGTGTCTAATTCCTGACAGCATCTGAGGCAAGGGTGTGATGTATCTAAAAGTTAGGGTTTGCTTTCATTAATTCCTCTTGGGATCTTAACTTTACTGCCTATGGCTGTCTGCTTCATGGCACCTCTTCATAGAAATATCTCTGGATGTCAGCAGAACATGCTCCCAGACAGCCTGGCAAAACACAGCTTCAGAGAGAAGCTCCATCTTGTGCCTCTCTTCAGGTTTGACATATAAAGTTCATACCAAGTGTTCCCAGAATAAAAAGTAATTGTTCTTATTATGTGATACTTATTACACGATGAAAACAAACAGGAAAATACCAAACAATTTTCAGCAGGGCAGAGCATAGTTCATGGCCTGCTTCAGTTTGGGAGAGCATTTGAAATACCCATTTGCAGCAGACAAATTGGAAATTTCTGAGGCAGTATTGACTGATAAAATTAAGCAGGTTTTGTCATTCTTTCCAATATTTCAGGCACAGCTGAACTTTACTCAAAAGAGTTACTGAAAGGCTGAATGAGTGCAAAATAACACAAGTACTCCCTTTCAGATGGTTACTAACACCATGACAGATCTATTAAGCAGAGATAATTACTGTTTCTAATCCAAGAGACAGGATTTTTTTGCATGTTTGTACATACAATTATTACGATGTATAAGAAAGAGGATACAAGGGAATAACAGATTTCTTCTCTTCAGGAAAATTTGTAGTCATACTGCAATAAAAAAGGAGTTCTTGTTGCACATGTAGATAAAAACACCACTTAGTATGTAAATTCAGTCTTCCTAGCATTAGCTTAACTCTGTTATTCAAAAACACTTCAAAAGAAACCCCCAAGTATATGCTGTGTGGGTGCAGTTTTATGACTTTCTTACCACTCATATAAAAATAAGTATTTAATTAAAATGAGAGTGTTCATGAACTAGAAAAATCAAGTTTATGAACAAATTATTAACCACATAAATATAGCCTTAGTTATGCAGAAATTCTACCTAAATATTAAGTTGATAGAAAATAGAGTGAATATCTCATTCATGTTTAATAGTAACTTCCATTTATTGTCCATCATTCCCAAGTCTCTGGGTTCATAAACCTCCCTTTTTTCTTGCCCAAACCTAAAAGTTCCAAAGTCCAACAAAAGTCTTTGGGTTTTTTGAATAACATAAAGGCAGTCAAGCTCAGAGAAAAACCCTCTTTGATCTGCTTATTCACAATTCAGGAATTTCCCAGATATTTGGGGTTATCTTGTCTTGGGAGTGGAGTTGAGCTTTAAAATTTTTAAGCCCTCTTTCACATGATTATTCCATTCCTTCATGAAGAATATCCAACTAAATATTAATCTTTCGTGTTTATCTCCAGGATATAATGTACATGTCAAAGTCTAATTTAAACAACTTTCTACTGTAATATTTATTTTTGCTGCTTTTAAAAAATTCTGTTCTTTTAGCTGTAATTCTATTTCAGAATCCAGATCTTGGTTAGAAGAAATGTCATCAACTTCCATTATTCAAAAATAACCTCTTGGAAAACCCAGACCTAAGACTGAAAAAGTAAAAAAAACAACCAAACAAACCCAAACACAAAAAAAATCCAAAACCAAAAAAACCCCAACAACTTTGTTTAGAACTATCCTAAAGATTCCTGTGTGATTTAATTTTGGATGTTTCTCTGCAATTATAAGGAACACTAAAATTTCCACAAATTTACTTTTATAGAGTATAAGCTAATAGCATTATAACTCCAAAAACTCCATAACAAACCTAGCATTATGAAGCAATGAATCAAGCACCTAGGACCATTTATAAAAATACAAAATTTTGCTGACTTCATTAATTAAGATTTGTATAATAATTATTATTTAATGCTTCATAAAGTAGGATTTTAAAATAATTTTAATTTAATATATTATAAAATAAATTTGGGTTGGTTTTATTTAATTAATTAACTCATTATGATCAATAACATCAGTGGTTGAGCCAAACTCTTGAGATTAGCAGCAAAAAGAAACTCATGAGACAAAAGTAGAATTCAAGGTTCTATTCCTGGCAAAATCTTGGCTGGTTAATATTAATGCTTCCCAGAGGAACAATGTTCTATTTATTATAAATGTCTAGATATAGCTAAGCTGCTGAACAGTTATCCCAAGTGTGTACTTGAGGAGGGAGTTTTCAAAACCAGCATTTTTCCTCCAGCCTGATCATGCAGGTCGGGTACCCTCTGCACAGATTTGCAGTTATAACCACAGTAAGGACATGGTGGCCACCACTTCATTTTAAAACAGTGTCAAGAGTGCACACACCAGTTAAAGGTGGTAAAGGTCTCACTTTTATCTTAGAGAACACTCATATCCATTGCTCTGTTTCACCAGAAGGAAAGCCCAACATAGAAGCCTCTGAGCTATTCTGAGTAAAATTATTTTCCATACACCTCTCCTTACGTTTCACCCAGGTACAGCCGTTAATTGATTTCTAGAGCATTTGTCCAAAGTGACCTCAATGCTACCCATGCTCATAAGAATGGCTGCACTAGGTAGATCATCTATCATAGTCCATCTATCACAGGACTAGTCTGTTTTCCATGGTAGCCACAAACCGATACCATGGGAAAAGTAACAACGTGAAAATGGTGCGACATTTCTTTCTAACGCTTTCCCAGCTCAACTATTCTTGATATTGCAAAACGAATGTAGGCATTTACCACCTTTTAGATCACAGCATTCACTTTTGTAGCTCTAGATCTCTTAGAAAACCTACATAATTTAAACAAATGTGTTTTGAAGAATTAAGCCATTGAGACACTTGAAGATAAAAACCCAAGGGCTCAGTGGGCCCCCTTTACTATTTCTATATGTACTTTTCTAGGCTGCAATGCAAAATGATTGAAGAATGGAAGCAAGCAGTAACTATTCCTCTCATTAAATTAGTAGCTCAGAGTACCTCAGTGATTACTGATCCATTTCATATTTTACCTATAGCAGCTAAGTTATGAGAAAGGCAAATTACTAGAATGCTTCTTCTATAATCAAGAATAATATTATTAGTCAACAGCATTTATTACTATCAAAACCACCGTCACTGAGCAACTACAGCACTAGTGACAAATTCCATTCATATTGGTATTGATCACATTTATTATTAATCATGACAACAGTGATATCATTAGTGTTAGTCACAGCTATTGCTATGCATTTACTTGGTGTTTTACAAACACATACTTAAATATCTTGGACCAGATATATTCCTTTCATAAATTCAGTAATATTCAACATAATCAGTCCAATATCTACTCCAAATAACTCACCATCAGATGAAGCAAGACAAAAACTGGGCACAAAATAATTCAGCCAAAAGACAATCTGAGGAATTAATGGGGAAAATGAAAAGTATGGTGAGATTTAATAGAGAATTGGAGGAAAAGAGAGAAACTCATTTTAAAAAAAAAAGCAAAAGAAATCAAAACAACAACAACCCAAAACAAACAAACATACAAAAAAACCAAAACAAACAAACAAAAAAGAAGAAACAATGCAAAAACAGGAAGAAAAGGAAAATAAAAAAGACAACATGCAGGAATATGAAGTTGATAATTTGCCATGCCAGCTAGCCAGAAGCTAATTACTGTCTTTGTCAGTGCAAACACTTAGCCCCAACAAATGGTAGGTAATTTTAGTTCATTCATTCCCCAGTGTATTTACTATAAGCTGAAGACACACACACTAAAGTTGTTGACATGCAGCAGCTTGTCAGTTGTGCTCATTACTTTAGCTGTCCTCTTTCTTGCATATATGTCTGGCCTTTCAGATGCTTCAGATGACCCTTCATGCTGTAGATGACCCTGCAGCAAGAAATGTGTGGCCATACACAACTGATAATAGATTCATGAAGTTAACGTTCTGCTAAGATTTAACTTACTGACTCCTTTGCTGTGGACAAGTTCTTAAATATTTATATAACTGAGGAACAAACACAACATTTGTTCAAATAAAGCATTTGCTTTTCTCAGTTTAGACCATGTTTTAAAATATGATACTTCCTATGCAATTGTGTATTTCTCCCCTATGGAATCTCATAAGGATAAAGTATGTTATATTGGAAAGGATCTCCAGAGGCTATCCCCCTCCTGCTCAAGGCAGTGCAACTAAAGCAGGTGGCTCAGGGCCATGTACAGTGAAGTTTTGAGTATCGCCATGGGTAGAGACTCCACAAATCCTCTGTGCAACCTGTTCCAGTGTTTGACACCCTCACAACAAGCAATTTTCCTTCTATCTAAAAAGTTTATTCTGTGTTCTGACTTGTGCCTGTTGCCCCTTGCCCTGATGTGGATCTCTGAGAACAGTCTGAGCCTGTATTCTCTGTTCCCCCCTATTAGGAAGTTACAGGCAATGATAAATTCTCCCATTGGCCTGTTCTCAAGTTTGAACAGACCCAGCTCTCACAGTCCGTCCTTGTACTCCAAGTGCTTCTGTCACCTGATAAGCTTGCTGACCTCAGCATGTCAATTACTTTCTTGTATTGGAAAGCCCAAAACTGGACACTGTACTGAAATGTAGTTTCACAAGTGTTAAATAGGTGGACACAATAACTTGCCTTGACCTGCTGCCTATACTCTTGCTGCCTAATATGAAGGTGGCTCCCTTCGCTGCAAGGGCACACTGCTTAAACTTGTCTGCTGGGACCATCAGGTCCTTTTCTACAATATAATTTTATTTCCCATCTGCTCAGGTGCAGACCTTTACTTGCCTTTAAAAGTTATAAACTCTTTATAAAGTTCCCATTGGGTCATTCCCCTTGCCTTTAGACAAACCTCTGAACAGCAGCCATGCCCACAAGTTTCTAAACCACTCCTCCTGGTTTGGTACCACACACAAGCCTGCTCTGCATGCTTCTGTTTCTAGAAAGAGTGCAACCTGGTAAATATTTGTCCTGATGCTCTTAAAAGGCACTGAATGGAGGAGATGCCATGGTTCTCCAGGCAATTTCTCCAGCATTTTAACATTTTTTCTCTAGTTGATTATCCCTTGGTTTTACTTACTTATCTCTGCAGAACTGCACTCTATTTTTTTTTTTTTTCATAATAGTTGGAGTTGGAAGGGACCTTAAAGATCATCTAGTTCAAACCTCCCTGCATGGGCAGGGACACCCCACTAGATCAGGTTGCTCAGAGCCCCATCCAACCTAACCTTGAATGCTTCCAGCGATGGGGCTTCCGTGTCTTTCTTGGGCAACTAGAATGATACAAATTCTAATGTTGTCCTCCAGTGTACCATAAATAATAGCCAGGCTTCTATCTCCATAACCATAATAAGCAGTCTCCATATTCCACCATCCAGATGAGAAAGAAAAATTTGAACAGAAATATTCCTTTTGAAATAGCCTCCCTATACCTTTCCATTTTATTTTGATCCATTAAAAATTAGATTAAATTTTTCTAATCTATTTTGCGTTTGTCCTATAGAGCATGCTTCCTTAAAAGAACATCACAACAGACAGCGCTCAAATCTTTATTACATTCCAAATAGACGCTATTAATTCTCTTTCCATTATTTGCAAAGCCCACATAACACATTATGTTACTGTGGAATAATATTAGTTTGATTTGGAAGTACTATTTTTTATGGATTTCCCCCTGGATGTTGCTTCTCCTTTTTGTTATCTTCCAGATGTCTTGAAATGACTGAGGATTAGTTACAGGATTTTCGACAGTGGAAATTTAGCCAATACACTTTTCATTCTTGGCTTCCTCTTTTTTTTGAGCACTGGCACTACATTTACCCCATTGCCTTTCTTTCTCCATGACTTCTCAGATATTTGTATGAATAATACTGAAATTATTTCAGCAATTATCTATTTTGGGAGAGGGTGCTTTCCCAAATGGGTTCTATATTCAGCTGGTTATGCTTTAATATTGTATGCATCAACAATATTGTCTATTCAGAGAACTGTAAGGTTATAAATTTTCCTCTATGTCAGATTAATAGCTTTACTTTGACTGAATTTTTACTAATGAAAGCTAGGAGCAGACTATCATTCTAAGTCAAGAAAATTTCTACTGAAGACAGTGAAATTATACTGACCTGACTGCTGACATACATAAAAGAGGTTTTAATGTAAATAAATGAAAAATTACTTTATTACAGCAGCTTAATTACCTCTATTAAAAAATTGAGCAGTGCATGAAAAACAGATAATTTACATTTTCTAAAATCTGAAAGTACATTCTATAACAAAAATTAACTGTTCAATTTTTAAGCCTCCTATACAATGTTTAGATATATTGGTCTCTCAACACTTAGCAAATGCCTGAGAGAAAATAGAAAACAAGTAATCATCCAAACTTCACACAGAATTGGGTAAGTATTTCTAGACAGTCATTTCATAGGATTTTGAATTGAAAACTACACTGCCATGAGTGGAGTTCATAAGCAGGAAGAAAGTATTTCTAAAGTACAATGTTCAAGCCTTTAAAAAACAATGGGTTTCAAGCATGTTTAGGGGAGCCTTTTGGCTGGATTTTCTTCTCCTTCTAGCATTATAGTTAGAAATAAAATATCAAAAATAAGAAATTAAATCTTTAGTTCCCTGTACACTGCCATCATTGCCAAGGACTTTCATATCTGCATAAATATGTCAAGAAAAACAATGGCTTTAGATGCCTCCAGAACTAAGTCTCAAGCAAGGGAAAAAAAATAAATAAATCTGTGAGAGATAAAAAAGAAATCAAAGTGTATCACCTCACCTTGCACAGTTCCAGAATCTCCAGGTCTGTCTGAGGCATTTCTCATATGCTCCACTCAAAATAGTCAAGATTCTGGTCCTTGAGCCAGTCAACCTCTGTGGCACTGATGAAGGCATGGTTTTATCCATAGGTAAATCACAGGTGTTGGTAACTAATTAGTATATTTTGATTAGCATGAGCTAGATTATGGGCTTTGGAAGCAAATGGTTAAGCAGTGACACTTCACATAAGGAGATACTTGAATTTAAGACACACCACTCAGAGACATGAAAAATCTTGCAGGTGCAACACCCAGCTATAGAATCATAGAATCGTAGAATATTTAGGGTTGGAAGGGACCTATAAAGGTCATCTAGTTCAACCCCCCACTGCAATAAGCAGTGACACAGTCAACTAGATCACGTTGCTCAAAGCCTCATCCAACCTGACCTTTAATATTCCCAGGGATGGGGCATCTATAACCTCTCTGGCCAACCTATATTAGAGTTTCACTGTCTCACAATGAAGAATGTTTTCCTTACATCTAATCGAAGTCTACCCTCTTTTAGTTTAAAACTGTTACTCCTTCTCCTATTGCAACAGGCCCTACAATAAAGTTTGTCCCCATCTTTATTATAAGTCCCCCTTGTATTGAAATGCCACAAAAAGTTCTCCCTGGAGCCTTCTCTTCTCCAGGCTAAACAACCCCAAATGTCTCAGCTTTTCTTCACAGGAGACGTGTTACACCCCTTGGATCTGAACCCACCTGCTCCAACAGGCCCATGTCTTTTCTGCACTGAAGATTCCAGAGCTGGGTGCAGTACTCCAAGTGGGCCTCACCAGAATGGAATATAGGGTCAGAAACAACTTCCTTGACCAGTTGGTCAAGCTTCTTTTGATGCAGCCTAGGACATGATTTGCCTTCTGGGCTGCAAGTGCACATTGCCAGCTCACCTCCCATTTTTCATCCACTAGTACTCTCAAGTCTTTTTCCACAAGGATGTTTTCAACCCCTTCATCCCCAAGTCTGTATTGATACTGGGAGTTGCCCTGACCCACATGCAGGACCTTGCGCTTGGCCTTGTTGAACCTCATGAGGTTCATAAGGGCCCACTTCTTGAGCTTGTTCATGTCCCAGGCAGGTCCCAGGTTTCAAATGCAGTAGAATATGTCAAAAAATATGAAAAAAAATCTTAGATATATAGATTCTAAATAAAATTTCTGAAGGTACTCTGAACTCCATAAGCTATAAGCTGATATATATTTCTAAGGTCACACAGCCCTGATACTGTGAAAATAATAGATCTTGTTTGACTTATAAATTCACACAGGTTGTGTACTTATGAGACATGTAATTCTTCTATGAGGAGTTAGCATGAGCCATTGCAACTTCTGAACAAACAGATTACTGGAACCTACAGTAAATGTGCTCTCAGCTCAAGTTTTTCTGTTCTCACTGATATGTATTTATTATAAAAACTCTTTAATGTCTCCAGCTGGGAACTAATTCCATTCCCTCTCTGCCACATGACTATCCGTAGCCTGTATCTACACTATTCAACTTTTTAAACTCTCACACAGTATTTTTGCCTAAACTGTGACAATGTCATAGCTGAAGATTCTAATGAGAGCCACTAAAAAGCATAGGTATGTATGGCACAAAAAGGTGTAAAAATGTTGTATGGCCCTTACATCTCCCCAGCGTCAAAATGTTAAATTGATTATAATCATCCTCCAAACACCTGACTGTCCAGCATGAATGAGTCATTATTTACCAAGCCAGCACAGATAAACACACATGCCTGCATCCTCAGTTTCAAGCCTGAGCGTCAGCAAAAAAAGGTATAACGCACAGTCATTCATGCACCTACGAGGATTAAACCACTATAAGCAATGCAATACCATTCTTATCTTCAGAACTGCCATAAAAATTTTGGTCTAACCATATTGAGATAGAGTTCATTTTCCTGTTGAGACACAGAAATGCATGTGCATGCCACACATCTATTTCCATGGTGTCTAGTCTTCCCTTATGGGCACTGAAAAGATATTTCCCTTGACTATATGGAAATTCATATGCACAGCTGACATACAGGTATCTGCGATGCAGAGACCTTATAGTCAGGAGTCTGGACCTGGAACTGAACCCCACCTTTTGTTTTCTCCAGCAATTCTTTTCAAACAAGAATCAAGCTCAAATTTGTTGGCCCTCTCCTATATAAAAATGGTATATTATGGAAGCCAATTTATATTTGAGCAACAGATTACAGTCAGATTCACTTCAATTAATTTTACATTGGACTATTTAGATGTAAACAGATGAACTATTCGCTGCTCTCTTGGTAGACATACAGAGCCATTCCCCTGACCTGCTTGAGACAGCCAATAAGATGCATTGTGCTCTGGAAGTACTTATTTCTTTACATAAACTTTAAGAGAGTTAAGGATACCTAGCTCAAATCTCGCTACCTGTAACTGCAGTATGTCAATCACAGATATGAAATAGCAGGGTGATGTTGTAAACACTTCCTCTGTTCTCTGAGAAGCAAAGAAGTTTTGAGAGGAAGGTCACATAAAGCTCCTGTGTCTCCTTTTTTAGAGCACACAAAAGAGTTATTGTAGTGTCATTGTCTGATTCATAGTGGAAATCAGATAATCTGCAGCTCTTTGAGGATTTAACCTAGGAGATAAAAAGAGATCAAGTCTGTATTTCCCTACCAGTGCTTAAGCACAGAACAAGTGAAGTAGCACTGTGAAATGTTGAATAAGACATAATCAGACAAGCTTCCAATGACAGCTTTCAACAAGCTACTGTCTTTTAATTCAGTAGCCATGCACTCTGTAGCTAAAAATTTTGCTGCGTAAATCTAACTACATAAGGGTAATATTCTTCCAGGTAAGATAAAAGCTAGAAAAGAAAGCACAGCAAACTCTCAGTCAACAAATCAGGAATGTAGCACCCTGGAGTTGCCAAGGAGCCTTACGGAAGCTGACTCCAAAGTGACCTTTGTGAAAGTTGTCACCTTGTTTGTTTTCAGCTCATATATCTGCATGTGCTAGCCCTGGAGAAAAAAAAAAATAATCAAACAGAAAGTGACATTGCTTCTAAGTCTCACAACTACTTTATTTTAGACAATCATAACAAAAAAAGTCTCCTCAAGTGCTAAAAATGCAGAGCAAAACACAGGTGTCAGGCAGGCACAGTTTCATCAGAAAGAGTCAGAAATGGAAAGTCATCTGGAAAGCTGATCAGGAACTTGCCTAGAAGTCAGAAAGCTGTTGGACATGCCTTCTGCTGTGCATTCTTTGCAGTGGGCAGTCAGTAACAGACATCAAAGATAAGCTTCACAGCATCCTGACTCAGTTCCTGGGCCAAGCCTCAAATAAGGATCATAGTGAAGCCTCAGGGCAATTCTGGCAACAAGTTGAAAATTATCCAAACAGGCTACCACCAGCTGAGTATTGCCAGCCTATGCAGTATGCCTGTTACTTTTTCTTCTCCATCTTCGATGTTCACCTTAAGTTGAGTAATGCAGGATGGAACAGGCTTATTCAGCAGTATCTTGGTTGCAGCCAGAGATTTTGTAGGGAAGCAGAATGTGGGAAACATGCCAGAAAAACTGCCATGATTTACCATGTACGGTGGACAGTCATGGCACCACTAAATGCACACCTAATGTTTTTTACACAAAACGTGCAACAAAGTATATGGATTCCCAGTACACATGTGATCAAATTCTACTTTGCTGTGGACCTTATGTCCTTGATAAGTTTTTTATGTCTTTGATTTCTTTATTTATGCCACAGGCTGAGGAATGTCAAACATATTGTTTAAAAGACTAAATGCATTGTGAGAGGGAGGAAAATAAAATTGTGGGCTAGATATATATGTTTGGAAATAGAATGTGAGGACCTGTGAGTAAGTGGTGTTTTTACTGACATCTTGCACTTCTTCAGCCCTTGAACTTAGTGCTGCTCAACAAAATGGAAAAACCTGACACTGTCAGCAGCTATAGACTAGTAAAAAAATTAAGATATGAAGATGAGATAGAAAAAGAAATACCCCTAATATGTTAATCTAGGATCTCAAATAAATACCTACTCTATGTGTATTTTCTCCTCTTCCAGTGTTCTATGTTTGACATTTTGTTTTTATTAACAACAGCAGAGAACTAAATCTGAAAAATTCCTAGGTCACTGTCTTACAGGTCTGTGCTCTTCTCAGCAAATACCATCATACTTACTTAGAGGTTTGAGTTTTGTTCTTGACTGATCCAGTCTTTAACTGTGACTTGATTATTTACTCCATTCTGGAAAAAAAAAAAAAAAGAATAAATAACTGCTTTTGCAGGAACTGTAAAGCAATCACAAATGGTTGATACCACTTTCTTTAAAATATATTTCAATTTAAATTTTAAATCTATTTACTTAATTATATTCTCATGCACTAGTAGCAGCATATTTCTTAGGTCTGATATGCTTGGTTAATAATGAATTTCCCCATTTTTTCAAGGACAAATTCAGCTCCTTTCTATTTTACCTAAGCAAGCAATTCAGACATATGATGCCTTGTATATTTCCACTCTAATCTGTGTTTAGTTATGTCTTTGAACTCAGGAATTAGTATCAGGAAAATATAGCACAAAGTGACCATACATCTCAAACCAAAGACATGTAACACTGCTCATTAATGTCACAGGGCTGTCCACTCATTTTTAGATTATTAAAGTAGTAAGAGGATTGGCTAATACAAAGCTTCTTTTTTAATATCTTGAGATGAGAGTCTCATGTCTTGAAGTCACAAAGTGGAACATCACCTTTTTTTGTCAGTACAAATCACTGTGACTTATATAAGGTTTTGCCTGAGAATAATTATGCACAAAAAAAATCCTTGTCATGGCTCTCTGGAAAATCCAGTTCAGTCTCCTGAAGCACTTTTTATCTGCAGTATTTAACACCTTGGTTTGCATGGAATAGTATTTTTCAAGAGTTCTCTGTAGTTGTTGGGGTTTTTTTCCACCGACACTTTACAGGGAGATTGAAAGGATGCTGTAAATACCAGATTAAATTCTGTATTGAAAAATGCAAAATTATTCCCACAGGGGAAAAACAATCCTAAATTGCATGTAGAGTGATGAGCTCTGAACTAGTCAATTGCCATGGAGAAAAAAAAAAAAAAAAATCCCCACAACTTTGAGATGCAATGGATAATCTAATGAAATTTTCAGTGCCTGTCAGACAAGAGACCAAAATGCTAGAAATTGTTAGGAGAGGAACAGATCACACAACTGAAGACAAAATTATTCCACCATACAATTTTGTGGTATATCTCCACCTTGCAAAGCATTTGCAGCTCTAGTTCTCACATTCCAAAAAGGACCGTTGTAGTCCTAGAAGATTCCTGAAGAAAGGTGTCAAACTTCATAAGTTTGGTGGGTTAACCCAGCCAGCACCTAAGTACCCACCCAGTCACTTATTCACCATCATTCAGCAGAATGAGGGAGAGAATCAGAAGAACAAAAGCTGAAAACTCATGGGTCAAGGTAAAGAATATTTAATAAGTGAAGGAAAGCTCCATGCACATGCAAAGCAAAATAGGGAATTTATCCACTGGTGTTCAGCCATCTCCAGGAAAGCAGACCCTCTGCACACTTAATGGTTTCATGAGAAGGGAAACACCATAATCATGAACATCCCTCATTACTCCTTCTTTCCCAAAGTTTTTATTGCTGAGTATGACATCGTTTGTCATTGGATATCTCATCAGTCAGGTGGGGTCAATTGTCCTGTCCGTGTACACTCCCAACGTCTTTCCCACCCCCAGACTACTCACTGGAGAGGCAGCTGGAGAAGAAGAAAGGCCTTGAAACTGTGTAAGCACTGCTCAGCAATAACTAAAGCCTTAGTGTGTTATTAACACTGTTTTGATCACAAATCCAAAACACAGCCCCATACAGGCTGTTATGATGAAAATTAACTCTATCTTGTCCAGATCAAATAAAAAAAAAAGAAGAAGAGGCTTCAGTATAAGAGACTGTCACAGTTTGACTCAAGATCTGCAATTAAACCAATGACAACAATGCTCCCAATGCCTCCCCCC